>NW_017803490.1:8523026-8572282 GCF_001625305.1 Branchiostoma belcheri | reverse complement strand
CGAGGTACGGGAGGTGGAGAGTTTCCCGCGCGGGAAACTCTCCACGTGGAGCCACAGACTCCCGTACGGGAGATTCACCACTCTAGAACGACAGTGCGCGCATGTGTTTTCATCACTCAGCCCACAAATGGCAAGCACGGGAACGTCACCATTTCGGGCCAACATCGCGCAACGGGAACGTCACCATTTTGGGCCAACAACGCGCGATCGGGAACGTCACCATTTCGGGCCGACATTGCGCGATCGGGAACGTCACCATTTCGGGCCAACATTGCGCGATCGGGAACGTCACCATTTTGGGTCAAATCGCAAACTTCACACCAAACTATCATATATCAAGCAAAAAAGACGAATTTGCGAAGCCACAAACGCACATTTTGTGTGAGATTTGTGTATGGGTACCTTTTCCCTTTTGAGTAAATATGCATTCATGAGTATTTACGGTAGAAAACGAACTTTCGAAGATATCGTATTATGGAGGTATTAAACGTTCCAAAATCTAAGAACGTCGAAATAAACAACATAGTACTGTCAAAGCAATCACGAATTTGTACATTCCTGTACATTCCAACAAGTCACTGATTTTGCTTTCAGGAAGAGGGACTATGATAGGGAGAATCGGGAAGCATATCTACGTGAATCAGGCTCCGTGACTGCCAGGGCCTGGATACTAAATGCTGTAAACAACGCAGCATTTTTTTAAATACCGAGAATGAAATGAAAAATAACAAAATACCTGTGGGCATGGAAGACGAAATATGGATCTTCAAATCTTGAGGCGTTGGCTACTTCATCTGTGTCCTCTATCGGTCAACACTGACTTTATAAAACAACACTCGCTCCTCACTCCCGAAGTCGTGACACACCGGCCGGCCATAACCCACGCTACTACTAATTAATATTCATTAGGTCAAAGGTCATGGTATTGTTTAATGTCAAGGTCGGAGAACACAGTATTAATGGGCGTGGGTATAGAAAGTAGTGCGGGCAGAACTCTTGAATCAAGCAAGGACATTATTCTGTGATAAAAGCTTCTTGAATCAAGCGACTTATGTGAGATGTAACCAGGAGTAAACTGAGCTGTGTTGTATAGTAATGCATCGGCTTGTACACTGTATAATCTGATACAGTGTACAAGATACATACTGTGAAGATTTCCCTGTTCGTGTATAAATGCGCCGCATTACGCAACTGCGTTCCAGGGTGAGCCGGCTGCAGTTCCTTTGACCTCCACAGGTGGCCAAATAAAAGAGGTCGTCACGATGTTAAAAACATAACTTTTTTGTTTTCTATTATTTTGTACATCTACTAGTTGGCCGTATTACTCTAGTGCACCCTACTATAATTTTACCGCGTCGATGTGAGCCACCTTGGGGTGCTTAACTATAGAAATCCCCATAGGGCGAAAACTGTGTTCTGTCACTTCAAAGGTCGCAGTGTCTCCGCGACAGTTTGTGTAGTATTTTAGAATTCACTTGGAAACGGATACGGTAACTTAACATTATGTTATTGTGATGAAACGTGATGATGTGTGCATATGAGCTGTAGTTCTCTGTGTGTATTTTATTTTAAATTTTGACGAGTTTTGCATACTTTCACCGAGGAGGTAGCTCCTTGCTTCCACTGTGACATATTTGCGGTGGCAGAGGCGCAGTGTCTGATGTTCTGTATATTCGAGAGAGACGACGTCCTTTTCCTGGGATTTGGATTTAAATCCTTTCTATCTCCAAAATACTGATCATCGATAGGAACAATGGCGTATATTTACTAATCCAAGCTATACCGCCATGCTCTGCGTTTCAGGAAACGTGAAGAAGATAAATAAATCAAATCTTTGTTTAAAATCAACTTTGCAGCGTGCTGAATTCCTTCAAACACGACTGAATTCCGTTGGCATTTTACAAATACGTAGATTAAAACCACTGCAATGTATTAACATTTACATAATTAAAATTACTATGCTATCTACAGCTAACAATGCAATTGCACATTATTGCACAGTAACTTGAGTAAGTCACTATGTCCGTGGCACGGTGCGCCGTAGAATTCATGTCAGCGTTACATTTTTTCAGGTACCGCTACGAGACCCGGCCTGTCACAAGAGACTATCGGTTGGATCTTGGAGGGAAAAAGGAATCAGACCTACTTCATTTATTTTTATTCCAACCTGTTGCCTTCGCGTTAGTGTTGCCGTTACTAACACAACCAAGTCTGGCACGATCTTACATCTAAGGTTACTACTAACATAAAACCAGTGAGATGTCATTCGTTTGTGTTGTATCATGCTTTTGCTGTTGGATGTTGTTGACGGCTTCCTTTCGTGTTAGTAGTTCGGAACAATAATATTGGTTTACTAACTGACTTGTTCCTTCATATACACGATGTAACAACTAACGTTATTTTTGGTGACATAATGACTCACATGTATGATGGAAACATCTACATTTCCTATGATACAGCTAGCCTTGGTTCAATCCGGATTTTGCTCCGCTTTTTCTAGCGTAGCGGATCTAAATCCGGATGGTACTCAGGCTATTATAAGGCGGGATAAAAGATGACCCCGGTAATTGTAGGGGGATATCAGTTACAAGTTGTGGCAAATTATCTATGTCAATACTAAACACACGTCTAACAACTTTTCTGGACGAGCACAAACTTGCCTCCCCTAATCATGCCGGATTTACAAATCGATTTGGCACAAACGACGACTTTACAAGTATTTATTATGGATTCCCTTCTAAGCAAATACCTCTCCGAAAACAAACGCCATTACTTATGTTTTGTCGATTTCAAAAAGGCATTTGACTCTGTTCGTTGAAAAAGTGTAAAAAAAATATATTGTTCGGGTCCAAAATTTACATTGTGAAAAGACTAGATAAAGATGATAAGCTTAAGATTTGTCCACGCGCGTTCTGTTTTGGGGTGCCAGATTATAAACAAAGCCTATAAGTGCAAAGGACGTGCAATTTTGCAATTTCTACTGCAAGACTTTTATTCATTCGTAGAACTCATAAGTGATCATATCCGATTTTGTTTGTTTCTCATCATTTTAGCGATGTATCTGTTTCCAAACTAACTTGAAATGACATTACCTTGTACAGCAGTATTTTTTGACCATATATAGCGTAAACTACGCAAGCACTGTTTGGGACACTGCACCAGAGCAGGATCTACAAAAACTGCAACGGATGCAGAACAGAGCCGGGAGGCTGCTGCTGGGAGCCCCGCACAGAACGCCGTCGGCTGAAGTACGGAATCGACTGGGCTGGAAGGACCCCACATCAGTTGCAGCTTTTAAAAACCGACTGCGTCGAGTCACTTAGAATGACTTTAATTTGTGAAATGAAACTTGGATGTCGATACTGATAGCAATAAGATATGAATCGAAATAATGTTTGAATTTTGTATGAACTTGTATTGTATGCATTTATATTGTATTTCTATGACTGATTATTGTAACTGAAACCGAAGCATTATACCCCTGACCCACCTCCCCTTGAACTCTTGAAAAGCGGCTCAGGCCGAAGAGGTGTACTGTTACATACTGTACTTTTTCAGGGTTAAATAAGGGTTTAAAAAAGCAACTCCGTTGCAAAAGTGTAAAACTATATTTTCAGGGTCAAAATTTACATTTTAAATACTACAGTGTCTACCCCATAAATTTTTGAAGAGGCAACTAACAATATGAGTGAAACTGTAAATCCGGTCCAACAGCCTTGAGTATGGTTCGCAATGCATGGCGGTATAGCATCAGTTGTTTCGGCAGAACAATAGATGTTCAAAGGCGGCCATGTTTGTTCCCGTATAACAACAACATATAACATCACTATCTACGACTGCAACCATTTTAAAACATAAATACAAATATGTAATTATACAGGTTCTATTTAGGCATGTGCCACGAAGAAATCGCTGTAATCTCCAACTTGACACTGCATCCGGTGACTGTTGTGTTATTGGCGGGGAAACCTGGCGTCCCCACCGCCGCAAATCTTTCGGCTCGTAAATCTGTAAAATTCATCAAAATTGAAAAAAAAAAAAACTACCGAACACGGATATATAGTATCATGTGTAATCACTTAGAGTAACATACTCAGTAATTTTATCTTAGATTGAACGTAACTTGTCTGAAAGTTGTGATGGACTGTTAGTTGGTAACTGTTACTTTTAAAATCGGATGTTAGTAAACTGATGAGGAACATGAACGTTGTTGCCCTGCAAAAAGGAAATCAACGACACAGATAAGTCAAAATGGAACAAAACTGAAAAAAGCAAACGTTATAACTAGAAACCAACGTAAAAATGAAAAACGGATTTTAGAAAATTATTTGGCGAACGGTGTTACCCAACACGGTCTTAACCTTGATCCTGACGACTTGAATCTGAAAATGAAAACAAGAATGACAAGCTTTTGCCTTACACTACCTAAATCTGAAAGAGAAATTAAAGCTGTCTGATTTCGTTATATGAATCACCAAAGTCGTGTAGACTACTACTGTAACACTCGGGTCTCGCGCCAAGCTGATATACTATAATGCATGACGGGATAGCGTCATTTTGTTTATGGTCGCCATCTTTTCAGCGTCCCGGTCGGACAAGTATGAAAATAACTGTTGATGCATTACTAGTACATCGTTGCATTGTAACCAGGTTGGGCCTGGGCACGTTGTGAGGACGCATGATTTGTGTTTACTGTTCAGGAGCCGGATATCAGCAAGACTAAACTTACGGTCTTTTATCGGTACAAAAAGATCGTTATTCCAACGAGGCTATAACGTCCTTGCAAAAGGAATCATCGCTACAGAACAAGTACGCAACAAAGTACGCGTACGAAGACTAACAAAACTCGAAACGCAAACGGTATGATTAAGAAACCCCTAGCCTCAGCTTGCTGGAAATGTATATATTTCAAGGAAAATATGAGTAAATGGCAACCCACAACACATACGCAGGGATTGAATCTGAAATACCGAACAAGGTTTTTATTTTTGCTACAACCGTAACACTCTAGCGTCATTATAATGCATGACGGGATAGCGTCGTTTTGTTTATTAAATGTCCGCCATATTTTTCTACCCCGGTACTAGTTCTAGCGTCCTGAGTATTAGCATGTACATGTATGAGAATAGGGGAATAGCCGTAAAGTCTAAGCCGCTCGCTAAGTCATTTGTATAGCGTGAGTTTGACACACATCATTATGTTTTAATTTGAGGACGAACATTTTGTGTTCGTTGTCGAGGAGCCGGTTGTCGTTAGCGTTATCAACTACGCTATCAACAGCACTGTTCGTATAAGACTTACTCGTAATTGCGATTGTGTCTTCTTCGGACATTTTTTTGTACCGTAGTATAACAGGCTTTTTATGTGTGTGTTCTACCGAGTTTCAAGACTATTATTACAGCACAGAATTTCAGAAATGTCCATAGAAGACGCACTCGTGATTACGTCGATCACTCGACGTTTTTAGAATTTTGCTTCAAACCAAGCTAGGGGCGTTGTTTTGATTCCAGCCGGTTCAATCAAAAATTGGTTGCACCTGTAGTACAACTGGTGAATTTCCCGTGCGACAAATGTTGACCAAAATGGTCCAATTCCCGTTTGTGTGGAGAAGTTCCCGTCTGTATATCGGCCGTGAAGTTCCCGTACGGCGTCCGCGGACGGACATTATTGTCACTGCTGGTGAATTTCCGGTACGCGAAATGTCGACTAAAATGGTCCAATCCCGTTCGTGTAATATGGTGACATTCCCGTCCGTATATCGGCCCCAAAACACGCGCGCGCACGGTCAGCCCTGAGTGGTGAAGCTCCCGTACGGGACTTAGTCTTTCTAGGTGGAGAGATTCCCGTATTGTGGGAAATTCTCAACCTCCGTGGCAGCCCTGAGTGGTGAAGTTCCCGTGCGGGACTCGGCACTGCTAGGTGGAGAGATTCCCGTAAGCGGGAATCTCTCCCCCTCCGTGGCACAGTTCCCGCACGGGAAACTCTCCTATTCCCGTGACCCAGCTTAGCTCGGCTACTGCACTTTATTGGTGGGGGGGGGCAGAAAGAGAGTGATATTTTTATATCAGTAACTGGACTTTTTTTTACGATTTACATATATTAAGTTACAGATACAAGTATTTTTCTTTTTCTTTGTAGAATTATCCATTAAGTCTAAAGACCACGTTGGAGTTGATTTTGTATTGGAAAAAAAAACGCAGATGCGCCCTTACGCCCTACAATGTAGTGGTTCGTCTCCCGCCACAGACAGATAAGGGACGTTCCATTACTAGTCTAGACAGCAGGTGCGCGGGTGGATAGCGCTGTTCTGGAGGGGACAGTACACTCGATTCTTTAGGGGATGGAGCGGTCAGGGATTTCTGTAGATGTTAGCTGGTTTTCCCTAGTCTCTACCAGACTAACTACGCTGGCTATATATAGGAGAACATTGCCAGGGGAGTTTGGCCGCCTTGTAGGTATGACTGGGCCGCGCTTCGGAGGGAAAGAAACTATCTCCCCGAGGCCGGACTCCCTTCAATGGCCAATTTTACTCTCCTTTTTGCCGAATTCTACGATCCGTATTCCCATAGCTAAAGAAAAAGAAAGGCCTGGTGGAGGATAGTTTTTCGTTACGATGAAATTGGGGATAGAAGTGCTAAAACGTCCAGAAGTATTCTCAGTATTCATCCAATATCAGATTCAATACTAGTAATCTATGTCCAGAGTTCGGATTCACCAGTTGTAAGCGACGCCTAGTACATTGGATCGGTACTGCAGGTTAAGGTTAATTTGTATTTCATCTAGTCGTTTCTGGCTTCTATGGGGGCGTCACGAGTTGGTGGAGTAGGCGACTAGACATCTTTTGGTAGTAAAATTCGATCTTGAATTAACTTAAGCCAGTTAGACTAATAAAATTTACTCCTGGATTAACGTGAGCAAACTACACCAAAACAGCGAAACAGCAAGATAGGCTTTCCCCTTTTTTGAAAGCCCGTACCCCCCACGCAAACGTGAATTATATGAGCTCGCAAACCCGACATTGGTTGCCTGAAAGTTTGAGATATGTGGACAAAAGACAGAAGTATTAAACCAGCATTAAAGAAGAGAGGCGTGTGGATAGAGCAGCTAATGTCCAAATTTTCACTCTCACTATCTTCGGTCCCTAGTAATTCATTTTCGACGATATTAATGTGAATGCCCGGAGGGATGAATTTACAGTTAAAACTGCCAAAGAAGACTGAAAGGTGCCAACAACATATAGTCTAGGTGTTCCGGTGTGTGTGTGTGTGTGTGTGTATGTGTGTGTGTGTATGTGTGTGTGTGTGTGTGTGTGTGTGTGTGTGTGTGTGTGTGTGTCTGTGTGTGTGTGTGTGTGTGTGTGCGTGTGTGTGTGTGTTTATGTATGTATGTGTGTGTGTGTGTGTGTATGTGTGTGTCGTGTGTGTGTATGTGTGTGTGTGTATGTGCATGTGTGTTTGTTCGTGTGTCTGCGTTTGTGTGCACGCGCGCTTATGTGTGTAAATTTCAGTGCAAGGAAAAACAGTCAAAAACTCAAAAATGTGAATAAGACTGTCTGTAAAACTTCTTGAAAAAAGTACCCCCCCCCCCCGCCTCAGGATTTGTCTCAGTGTTTTTAAGCTTTATCAGCTCACCAATCTACCCTATGGGGAGGGTGGGCGTAATGAAACAATTCCAATAATAGCCAAGGAGTAAACGGCTCTCCGTTTGAAGCCGTACTTTATTGCTCTGGGACGCAACTATGGCCATCTTGTCAACTTTCAAACCTTCATTAAAAGTCAGTAATTAGACTTCTTGATTAGTAAATACTGTCCTCGCAACAAATTGCCAATTGTTGAAACGACTACCAAGGGTATAATCTTAGTAGAGCAGCAAGTATTTTTGTCGCATAACCTCTTAGTACTTAATGACCCACCATACTATAGTATGGATGAAATATTAAACTTTTCCTTAATTGCGTGTCTCCTTTATCTACTGCCAAGTCGTCAACTTGAGGAATTTTACTCAGTCATTTTTAAGCCCAATGACCTGAACTGTGGCATAGAGTGGAGTAGGAAAATACGCCCAGACCTCAAAACGTCCATGTTCTTGATTAGTACATTGTAGTTACTTGGTAAATCACCAACTGTAGAAATGACTACTGAAGGTACTTGGCCGGCAAGCTTTTTGCTGGGTACTCAAGCAACTGGATAGATTTTTATCTGTTGGTATACGCAGTTGCATTTTTTTACGTTAGGGTCCCTGTTGTAAGATCGAAACGAAACATAAGAAAATGTTTCTCTTTTTTTAGGAATATTGGTCACAAAAATAGGCCTTTAAATATACAAAGAAATATCTGGAATTACTATAACTTATACGTAGTAGCAAATAGTATGCGGTCTCAGTATATTGTGTTCTTTTCTGTGATGAAATATTGTCTTCAATCTCAGATTCATCGGAAAATGCCTGAAAACACCACTTCAATTTTCCAATACATTTATAGAACTGCAAGATATCATCTTCTCTGTGATAAATTAATTGCTTTCAGCACTTTCCCCTGAAGACCACAACTATTGCAGAATTGCCCAGTCCTATCTTTAAGAACATATGGTATAATACTCATAATATAATGATTAAACCATTATATAACCAAGGCTATACGAGGTATTATCTTTAACACGGCATCTGAAGTCAATTGTAATAGTCCGGAAGGGTCGCAACTTGCAAGATTGGCGTTACGCTGAAGGGCGGTTATACCGGCTGTACCGATACAGAAGATTCTTTCTTCCTGGGCATGTTGTAGGGGTGGTTTTCAGTCGAGTTGAGGGCCTACGGCAAGACCTGAGGATAAAAGAATACACAATATTTCAGTTTATTGATCAATGCTTCTAGGTAGGAATAATCCTTCCCACAACTTCCGGTGTATAGGGCAGCGCCCGTCCCCGTTTATATAGCCCTTGGGCCACACAGTTGAGAAAGCGCTATACTGTAGGGGCTATTTAATTGGTGCTATTTGTCATAAAGGGTAGATTACGCGAATTTAAATTTATATGAGATATTTGTGGATTTCTATTCGCAACTCAACTGTGTATTGACAAATGTCACCTACATCTGTTTTTTTTCATTAAGTATAAAAGAATGGTAATAGTTTCTTAACAGTTTTAGTATGATCCATACTTCCTAAGTTCTGAGTGGTGCAGGTATAACATTTTTCTGGTGCATGCAGGTAATTTTCAATGTAACATTTGTACCTGCACAAGTGTAGATAGACAACAAAACAAAAGGCATTTAAAGCCATGGTGTTGCCCAAGAGGAATAAACACTTAATTCTGAGTGGTGCAGGTAAAATTTGTCTGGCGCAGTTAATTTTCAATGTTACCTGCACCAGTACGGTGCATAAAAAGCATTTTAAGCCCCGAATTTGATGCCCATGAGAAATGAACACTTGATGGCATACACTAGCCTTCGTAGCAGGCTTATAGAACTGGGGGTTTGGTGGTCTTCGGCTGTTTTCTGATTAGCCTCCGTAGCAGGCTTATAGAACTGTGAGTTTGGTGGTCTTCGGCTGTTTTCTGATTAGCCTCCGTAGCAGGCTTATAGAACTGGGTGTTTGGTGGTCTTCGGCTGTTTTCTGATTAGCCTCCGTAGCAGGCTTATAGAACTGGGGGTTTGGTGGTCTTCGGCTGTTTTCTGATTATTGAAAACGGAGGTAATTCAACCAGGCCGGCTATGTTGTCTATATGCAATCAGAAAATAGCACAGAAAAGCTCCCAAAGACCCTGAAGACCCCCAAACCCCCAGTTTTTGGCGTGTTATGGAGGCTAGGCATGCACGGCCTTTAAGACAGGATCTCACCATCAAACTCCTTCAAGACGCAGTTTTGAGACATCTCGGAACACTCAAGGAGTCCGAAGCAGCCGGCACAGTCACTGGAGACCTCGCAAGGACGACCCAAGACGTCTTCGCACTTCTGAGAAAGAGAGAAAGGAGTTAAGCGATGTCTTAACCTCCTTTAGTTATTCCTTTGTGCCTCCTTGGCACTTGGAGACACAGAAGAGTTAAAAGAAGTCAAACCACTCAGTATTGTTATCTCCAAGCAGATCTTTCGGTGGCTGTGTCAAAGCAGTTACTGTATCAAATAGGCAAAATAGTATCAAATTGACAAGACTGTATCAAATAGGCAAGATAAAGTATCAAATAGGAGAGATGACAGTATCAAATTGGCAAGATATGGTGTCAAATTGACAAGACAGTATCAAATAGGCAAGATATAGTATCAAATTGACAAGACAGTATCAAATAGGAAAGATTGTAGCAAATAGGCAAGATGATATCATCAAATAGGCAAGATATAGTATCAAAAAAACAAGATAGTGTCAAATAGGCAAGAAAGTATCAAATTGACAGGACAGTATCAAATAGGAAAGATGATAGTATCAAATATCAAGATATAGTATCAAATAGGCAAGATATAAGATCAAATAGGCAAGATAAAGTCTCAAATTGTCAAGACAGTATCAAATCTGCAAAACGGTATCTTGCCAATTCGATACTGACTTGCATCCACCGAAAGATCTACTTGTAGATCAACTAATTAGAATAAATCTCTTTTAAGACCAAAGAACCACCGACAAGTCCTTGGGAGTTCAAAAATCAAGTGAATCTATGATCAAAGAAGATCTCAATTGTCTGCCTCAGGAATTTCCGATGTAAATTTGACCTGAAGGTTCCCAAGTTTGTTATAATATACAGTTTCTCTTTCATGTTAGAGCAACTGGCGGGTTTCAGAATAAGGCTACACCAAGTAAAATTTATGGATGACGTCCGCGCGCGCATTGATTTTGGCCTGTTCCTAGAAAAAAAAAAAAGAAATTCCGCTTCCTGTAACTATGACCAAAGAGTCACGACAGTGCCGCAAATTGTCATGTGAAACCCGTAACGCCGAAAGCCTGTGCCTGGTTAAAAATGAAAACGAAAATGAAAAAAACAAAAAACAAAATGGCACTGAAAAAAATCCTGTCAATAGTTCCAAAACAGTGCCGTTTTTGGAACTATTAACAGACAGGACGGTCCTGTCAGCAGTGCAATATTTCTTGTTTTTTAGGGCCCTTCTTGTTTTTTTTTTCGCCCTCTCGCATTAGATTTAGGGTCTCCAAAGGACGTCATCCATAAAATTTACTTGGTGTGGCCTAAGATACTAGTAACCATCTATACAAAATTCAACATGGGGTCGCGTGGGGTAATGGCAGAGTTCTCGACTCGGAACAAAGAGGTCCCAAGTTCGAGTCCTGACATGCCACCGATCTTGTGCCCTTGGGAAAGACTGGGAAAGACATGCCACCGATCTTGTGCCCTTGGGAAAGGCACTTAACACGACTTCTCACTTGAGTCAAAATGAGAATGAATTGTCTGTCCTGTATTTGTTCTATGTGTGGGACACAACACCAGCAACAGCTGCTTTTGTTCCACGTGTATTGTATTGTTACAATCTCAACAAATCAAAGATCAAATCGATCAAAATGTTAGACATCCAGGTATTCAGATATGGATGCAAGTAGCAACATCTGGCGGTTTTCCAAATCTATCCACTTGCTTGGGTAAAACTGTTTTCTTGTAAAATTCATCATATTGTTCCTACGCACACATTCTTCTTTGATCTCTTCCGACGTTTTGACGGCATAGCTTTCTGCCGCCTTCATCATGGCAAATTAAAATGTCGGTAGACAGGGAAATAAGGTCGTTTAGCTACCTAAGACGACTCTGTTGCATTTATTACTAAGGGCACAGTAAGTAATTTTTATGGATGACATCAGCGCGCGCACTAATTTCGCCTGATTTTGAAAAAAAAAAAGGAAATTTTGTTGCCTTCTGACAGTGGTCAACATGCCGAAAATGGGCAAAGATGTCTGTTGCCATGCCGGAAGGTGGATGGTAGATAACTATGAAGAGAGGAGACAAGACAAGGCTCTGATTTAATGTTTTGTTTCTTACTTTGATGCGGTGATATGTGATGCTGGCTGTGTATATGTGATGTTCCCACTGAATCAAAACCATTTGTACATTGATTGAGTCAAAATTTTAAAATGTAGGAACCTTGTTTTTTTCGCTTAAAAATACGCCAAAAATAAGCCCAAGCCTAAACCTCTGTTTGGAGAGTATCACCATTGTACATGCAAAGTTAAGATATATATAGCATGTATCTAAAATTACATTCTAGGGTCACATAAAAGTATTAATTAGTCCCTGTATATCCCCTGATATAATTGGCCGGGGGAATTAGCCGGATACAGAGGGTCCAATTTGCCTACACTGAGGGGAATTGGACCTTCTATATCCGGCCAACTCCCATGACCAATTATATCCCCTTCTAGGCCGATTGTATCTATTAATTCAGAATCTCAAAAAGGAAAGGAAAGTGATCTTAGTCCAGTTTTAGCTCACTGAAGAGCTAATCTTCCACTGGTCGTGACAGAGAAGACAGACGCTTTGTACAGTATTTACAGGTTCATTGTAGCAGGAAATTTTCTCTAGCTCTTCTCGACAAGCACAATGAACAATGGACCACGGCTTAACGTCCCGTCGCCCTAAGGACTGTGACCCTTTCGCAGAAGAGAACAAGAAATAGCCATGCCTTCAAGTACCAGAGTTATCAACCAAGGATTGAGGTGTTCACGAATTCATTCTTTCCTAGAACTATCGCAGAGTGAAACTCGCTGTCACCAAGTACAGTAGACGGAATGAGCGAAGACGTCAATAAAACTAATTATTTGTAAATTATTTTCAAGTTGTCTTCACACGTCAGCAGCTACACACACACCTAATTTTTCATGCACAGCGATAACTTAATAGGTACATCTCCGTAATAAGACCTCCAATTTATATCAATCCAGAAAGTAAGCCATCTTTTTATTACATTCGTGAGGGAGGGTAATCGAGTTTAGTGCCCGTAATTCACCTTTTATACGGCATCGTGCAGTCGGGTTATTTTTATACAGTTCCCAATTTTTTTCCGAGAAAATGTATTTTTCTTTGTCCTTGAATCAGGTTTTGAAAACGTGTCAGGGACAGCGAAAAATAAGTCTGGTAGAGACTACTACATATCTATCTAGTACACTACATACAAGCACAAATGTAACTACAAAAGCAAATGTATGCTGTTTATGTTGTATGCTCACATGGTCTATATCCCAACAGTCTACTCTTCTGTTTATTATTACTCAAACACAATCCCATATAGTACTAGTGTGGTGACCACCCCTCCAACTCTGTCCTGCTACAAAATGTAACCGGACACTACTACTGTGTAGTAGTACTAGTTGCCATGGTGACAGACGTCTGGTTCAGGTCATTGACTTTACTTGTTTGGAGAAGAAGAAACTGAGCAAAAACAATGTTTTCCTTCTGCGAAGGTAAACATAATAAAGATTTTTAAAAATTACTTACGCTGTCGCTTCTGTCCCCAATTCCACGTAGAATCGACAAGATGATGGGTTGAGAGCTGTCGGTTGGCTTGAATGGGTCGGCGGGACTAGAGGGTACCGCCTCGACTGTTGGGGTATCGGAGGGACCGTAGCGACTGTAGGGTACCTCCTGACGGCCGTAGCGACTGTAGGGCACCGCCTGACGACCGTAGCGACTGTAGGGTACCGCCTGACGACCGTAGCGACTGTAGGGTACCGCCTGACGACCGTAGCGACTGTAGGGTACCGCCTGACGACCGTAGGGTACCGCCTGACGACCGTAGCGACTGTAGGGTGCCGCCTGACGACTGTAGGGTACCGCCTGACGACCGTAGCGACTGTAGGGTGCCGAATCAGACAGCAAACTGCGCCCGTACCGACTGTATGGTACAAACTGCCGCAGGTGCGCTTGCATCCGTGCTTGCGACAGCTGCCATTCTCCTTTCAAACGGATCGCCACTGTCCCTAGTGGGATCTTTTGCGAGTGGACTTCGCTGCAAACCAACACCCAAGTCACAAAAATCGCCAAAAACGTCTTCAACGCGGCGCCCATGTTTCGCAGAACCGCAGGGAGATACGAGAATGTCTGATACACGGAGCAACTGGCTCCAGAAATGGTTTGCCGACTTGTTGCAATCAGTGGCTGATTCAGATAGAGTCTTTGAGAAACCTGAACTCAGCCTGATTTAAGCGAAGAGATGTGAGGAAAGCATGACGGGTAGGTAGACGCCGGAAGCCACGCGCGTTTTGGATCAGGTTTTGCCGTCGCGTCGGGAGGCTGAAATCGCATTACAAAGTCTTCCCTTAGGCAACAACAAGGAATGTTATGGATGACATCCTCTGAAGACCGCCAAACTAGTGCGCGCGGGCGAATAAAATCCGGCCAAAAATAAAATGCTACTAAAGCACAGGAATACAAAGCTGGTATTGTGAATTTGCGGCAGTACATAGCGCTCGACATATACGACAAGTCGGCACATGCTGGCTTTTTGCGGAATTTATGAGTCGTGGAGCTTCTTGAGTCGTGGAGCTTCAGTAGCCTGGGTGCCCGGCTTCGTATTTTTGCAACTACCATGGGCTACCCAGGCCTAGAGCCTCGGAGGGCGTGATCCCTTTTTCTTTTGAGAACAGACGAAAATCATTGCGTTTTCGCGCTCTCGCATTAGATTTAGGGTCTCCGGAGGACGTCATCCATAAAAATTACTTGGTGTGGCCTTACGGCGGAAAATGTGATTGGAGTTTGCAGCTGCTCCTACGCAAGTCCGTTAATCTGTTTCCGTTCTTTGAAGCATCTTCGTGGGCGTTATGAAATAGTTGGGCACACGGAATATGTGGGGTAAAGGGACAAAAAAGGCGTCCGACACCCAACCTTACGTGGTAGTGTTTGTGTGGATGGAGTTCAGCACCAAGGACAGACATGTTCCCCTGTGTGTGTGTGTGTGTGTGTGTGTGTGTGTGTGTGTGTGTGTGTGAGTGCGTGTGCATGTATGTATGAGTGTGTGAGTGCGTGTGTATGTATGTATGAGTGCGTGTGTGCATGTGTGTATGCATATGTTTGTGTGCCTGTGTGTGCAAGTATGTGTACGTTTGTTTGTGTGTGTAATAATTGATGAAGATACAAATACATATACGGGTTCTTACGTAACTAGATAGTCAAAAGAGTTGCGCTTTCAAAGAGCTTTTTCTGTAATCAACACCGACTGTACACTCTACCTGCAACAGGATGTGCAAAATGATATTAACTAGTTACTGAGCGATATACCATCAATTTTCTCAATTTTTCTGCCTTTATTGAAAAGAAAAGTGTGCTCGCAGGGCCCAATTACTTTCTAAAAATATTAAACCCGATTTTTCAAAGCCAATATTCTAGTCATTTATCTATATACTGAGTTGAAACCACACTATCCCAATGTATATTGACCCTCATAGGGCAAAAATGCCCTAAATTCTAACGGAAAATGGTTACTGGAAGGGCCCTGGGCTGATTTCTAGGGCACCACCCAGAAAATAAAGGACTCATCTTGAGGCTTATTTCTGCAGTTTCAAAAGCCCAAAGTATGAAATGCTGCCTCTAATGTGCTAATGTGAAGCAGTATGTGTCAATATCACAAAATATGCCTTATTTAGAATATTTCCAGTTTTGCTGCCCTGAAATCCCTTAAATGACGACAATGAAACAGAACGTACGAAACCTTATGAAATATATTAACTCAACACGAAAAGTTAGGAAACTTGGATATGATTCATTATACCCCAGTTATTAATTTAGCAATTGTTTATCATTACGTATTATTATAAAGATAATTCATCACTTTTTGTAACGATATCATATTTGTTACGATCCTTTATTCAAAAGTCTAACAATATGGGTGAATACGTCATAAGGCCATGTTAATTTCATTATATGGATGACATCCTCTGGGAACCCCAAAACTGATGCGCGAGAGCGAATAAAAAAGTTTTGCAAAAAAAAAAAAGTTGCTTTCATTATTAAAATCTATGTGGTCATAACGGTTGAACAAATGACTAAACACACAGAGTACGGTATGGAGAATAATAATAGACTCTTCATCATTTCTTCACATTTTCTTCTTTTCCTGAATTAATTTTGACATTATATGACATTAGTATCGTTTTCCAACTTCTTTTTACGCTCATTTTGTACGATTTACAGTATGGTTGAATACTTTTTTTGGAAACGGACGAAAATTCATGCGTGCGCGGATGTCATCCATATAATCAAATCAATATGGCCTTATTGAAAAGTCCAACACTAGAGCAGACTATATGAATACGTCATAAACACAAATGACGAAACTCCCCCGCCAAAAGTGTCTCACATTGACGTCATCACAAAGAAATTTCGGCGACAAAATCACTCACTGTGCCAAAGTGTGATCATAACAAACGATGTCTCAGAATGAAACTGTTACTCAAACAACTGGATAGATTTAGAAAACCGTCATACCATTCAAGTAGTTATATAATGTATGTATCATCCAGTACTTTTCGTCAGTGACTAGAAAGTACGAATAAAAAGTAGTGGATGCATACGTGTATATGCCATACTAGTATATGCCATTTGACAGTTTTCAAAATCTATCCAGTTGCTTGAGCAACAGTTTTGCTTTTGTTTAGTAGCAGATCCTCTGAACAATTCCCTAGCTGTCTTGCACACGTCTAAATCATATTAAAACTGGATTCTGAGGTGGCAGAAAACTATATAACATAACATTTCTTAGTAACAGAGTAGCACAGTCTAAAATGTGGGTAAGTCCAAACTCTTGTGCTGTGGAAATTACAGTTTAAACTGCTAACACAGATGAACTTTCAAGATAAAATTCCTATAGAAATTTCTCTGTTTTGGACACGTCTATATCATATTAGAGCTGAACTATGAGCTAGCAGGCAGGAAACTATACAGCATTCGGTAGTAACTGATTCCTCTTAACAGTTCTCTTAGATGGTTTGGGGCACGTATGTATCATAACAGAGCTGAACTCTGAGCTTGCGGAAAATGAACAACATTTCGTAGTAACTGGTTCCTATAAACATTTCCCTCGCTGTTTGTCCCCCTGCGTCTATATCATATCAGAACTGAACTCAGAGCTAGCGGAGGAAAACATTTGCTCGTGCGGGAGGTTCGCAAGCGAGTCCGAGCTCGATAACTCTTGCCGGCGAAGCTCGGCCAAAGCTTCGGCCTCAGAGCGATCCTCCCCCGAGAAAGGGTGCTTGTCGATCCGGTCTAGGCTTGGGATGTAGGACAGCGCGTCCAACACGTAATGCTCTGCCTCTTCCTCCGCTAGAGGGTTGCCTGCCAGCGACAGGGTTCGCAGACTGTGCAGGTGGTGTAGTTTTTCCACCTGGCGGCAGGAGGCGTTGTGAATATGACAATTTGTGTGTTTGTTTAACAGAATTTTCTAAAAGTGTACAAGTGGAAGGGAGGGCAAAACAGGTGCTCCCAGAGTCCTCCCAGAAAATTAACAGTATTAGCCGAATTATCCATCGAAAGATATTCGTGCTTTAGCTTACCTTTGCAATGGAGAACGGGTTTGAAATGCTTATAGAACTCTCGTTGAAGAGGTTCATCAGTCACGTAGAGTTAACAGTTAGTAGAATATTCTTCAATCAGTGAATATTCTTCTCGCGAGACTAGGTCACTCCGAGATCAAGATGTACAGTTGACACCGAAACTTTGGAGGTACCTGATTTTACCTTTCAAAAACAGTCACTGATTGAAGAATATTCTACTAACTAGTAGAATTTTACTTGGAGGTATTTCCAAGTTAAAGACGAATATTGCAAAAGGAAAAGCTGGCTTTGGAGTATCATTTACATATGAATGTATCAACAAATTTGACTTTCTGTTATGCAAAGGAAACAAATAGCAAAACACATTTGATAAACAAACAAACAAAGAAAGAAACCTTTCTAACGGGTATTATTTGGTAAGTGGTTCGTATGAGCCTTGTTTTGAGGTGAAAATTGAAGTAGATGAAAAACAAACAAACAAACCTCTTTAACGGTCATTATCTGATTCCCCCTGAGGTTTAGATACTGGAGAGACTTCATGCCGGAAGTGAACCCGCTCAGACAGGAAATGACGTTGTCACGCAGATGTAGCAATTTCAGGTTCGGCATCTTCCTCAGACCTTCGACCTTCTCAAGCTTATTGGCTGCCTGTCACGTGATCAAGATGATGAAGAAAGTTTTAGATCAAGCCATGTGTGACTGACTAGGTAGCCTCTACCAGGGTTCGGGATGCGGCTGGAAAGAGTAGAAGTTGGCCAAATGATATGCCAGGGGAGTTGGTCCGCTAAAGGAGTACAGTTTTACTGGACCAACTCCCCAGGTATTTTATCTGTCTACTTGGCCAATTTCTACCCTTTCCAGCCGCTTCCCAAAGTCTGGTAGAGGCGAACTCAATCACTGGTAGAGATGTAAATGTACTCTCTAGCGGACCAACTCCACAACTTGAGTAACTGCTTTTGGGGGCAACTCCTCTCTATTTGGCCAATTTCTACTCTTTCGAGCAGCCTCCCGAAGCCTGGTAGAGGCTAAGAAAGACTTAGTAGCTACCGCTAACTGGCCCTAACTGTATTAAAACTAACCAGGTATAACTCTCGCAGCGAGGGTATGCACAGTCCCTCGGTACTCTCCAGCATGTTTCCACGCAGTTCTACCGTGGTGAGAGCCCGGAGTTTGCACGGTTCCAGCCCGGAGACCCTCCGTAGTCGGTTCCCCATCAGGTTAAGGATCCGGAGCTGTGGATGGGACAGGCCTTCCAATGTCTCTATCTGGTTATAGGCGAAGGACGCCACCTAGAGGGGATGTCAAGAATTACAGCGCTTATAATATCGTCAATCAGCTTTGTTGCAGAGCAATTTAACAATTGCACACGGTAAATTGAAAAGAAAAAAGCTGATTTTGTGATGTTAAAGTTGCTAATCAAAGTTCAAACATAAGTTGGCTTTTATTCGATTCAAAGAAAAATATTGGTCGTCAGCTTATTTCAGTGTTGAATATAAAAGAGCCAGAACACACTTTAGCAATCGTCGAAGTAGGCTAGACATACAGGTACTGAGTTAATCAAGCAACTGGATAGATTTTAAAATGGTCAGACGTGTCAGGATACATGGTCAGTGAGTGGGTTTTAGCTAGCCTCTACCAGGCTTTGGGAGGCCGCTGGATAGAGTAGAAATTGGTCACATAGAGAGATAACATGCCACCGGAAGTTGGTCTGCTAGAGAGTCCAGTTTTTCGGGTGTGGCAAACTTGACTTTCTAGCGGACCGATTCCCCTGGCATGTTATCTCTCTCTATTTGGCCAATTTCTACTCTTTAGTACCAGTAGCCGCCTCCCGAAGCCTGGTAGAGGCTAGGTTTTAGCAGACCTGTAGAAAGAGCCTCTCCTGGATGTTAATTTCAGTCAGCGCGTTCCTGTCGGCTCTGAGCCACAGCAGATGGTCCATGTGGTTCAGCGGGGACAGGTCTGTCAGTCTGTTACCGGACAGGTCCAGGAAACGCACATGGACCAGGTCTCTCAACACACGGATGTCTGTCAGATCCCTGGGAAATATAGATAACTAGAAAGGTAACGTTTGCAAAGCAAATGTATAATGTTTACCTTCGCGTGTGGTCTGATCCAAACACATTCATATATATATATGGTCAGACAGGAGTCTAAATCCCTCCTGCTATAAAATTGCAACATGATGTATACCAACACTATTTACCAAGGTAACAGAGTAACAGTCTGGTTGAGTCAGGTCAGAGGTCACTGTTTGGAGAAGAAGAAGAGGAAGAAGAAACGTAGCAAAAACAACATGTTTTCCTTCGGTTAACATAATAATCATGCCAATGGGTTGTGGATAGAGCTATAGACATATCTGAAGGTGTGTGGCGTAACTGCAGAGTGCTCGACTCAGAACCAAGAGGTCCTGACATGCCACAGATCTTGTGCCCTTCGGAAAGGCACTTAACACGACTTTCCTTACTTAACTCAAGTGAAAATGAGTATTGTCCTGTCCTGTATTTGTCCTCTGCGTTGGTGACGGCATAAAATAAGAAAAAAGACCTAAGTGTGCCGTCACCATGTGTTGTTATGACTTGGATTAAAAGAAAATCTGAAGGTTCTGGGTTCGAATCCCTTGCAGTTCCCAGTGTTGTGCCTTTGGGAAAGGCACTTAACACCTACTCTCCAAGCAGAGGTTTTGGTTTTGATAAATTTTTGGTGTGTTTTTAGGCTTTCTTTTTTTGCACTGGTATCTTTTTACGGCCCGATAAAAGACTAAAAACACACCAAAAAAAGCCAAAACCCAAACCTCTGCTTGGAGAGTACTTTATACCTATTTCCTCACTTTGCTCAGGTGAAAATACACCGTTAATTGTGCTGTAACTTGTAAAATGTTAAAGGTATGAGATAATAGTCGAGTTTTTCCCTTGGCGTGTTCGTAATACAACCGGAACAATGGAACAAGTCATCACTATAACTCATCATTGATCACTATAGCTACAAGCTAGGACCAGGGGTGCCAGAGTATACAGTGCAATTTTACGGAATACAGTACAATTTTACGGAATACAGTGCAATCGTATTAGTATACAGTGCAATTCTACTAGTAAAATTGCACTGCATACTAGTAAAATTACGCTGTATACTAATACGATTGCACTGTATTCCGTAAAATTGCACTGTATACTAGAGACATTGCACTGTATTCCGTAAAATTGCACTGTATACTAGTAAAATTGCACTGTATTCCGTAAAATCGCACTGTATACTAATACTATTGTATAGTGTCCGTAAAATTGCACTGTATACTGGTAAAACTGCACTGTATACTAATACGATTGTACTGTATTCTGTAAAATTGCACTGTATACTCTGGCACCCCTGAGGACTAGTGAAGGTCAATGACCCACGCACAACACCGTAGTACAACAAGTAATCCAACAAGTCTCTAACAAACTACAATGGCGACCGTGTCAAAGTCTGTGGTAGTGTTCCTCACCTTTCAGGCGATATTTTTGTTTTTAACAATTCTCTGGAGCCACCAAACTACCAAGGTTTCGACCAAACCTTTGTTGGACAAGTTTCTAGTCAACAGGTAAGGTGGCAGGCTGTATTATGTTTTTATATTTCAACGTAAATCAAGTACACGTTCATTATGTTGCTATGTGAGCGTACATGTATGTCCCAATCTTATGTACGTTACGTAATATACTGCTCTAGGAATGTCGCTTGGTGAGCGTTTGGCTCATTCTTTACTAATTTAAAAATGTGAAATTTGGGAATTTGTAGTTATAACAACAAAATTACCAATACCCTTGCCAAATTCTCAATGTGTAAACCTAAGAGAGGTAGTAAAAGAACTGTATTGACGATCCCTTTCTCATAATGATGCTCTAAATCTAATGACAAAAGAAACAACTTTTGCCCCACCCTGTACGGTATACAGTTTGATCACCCAGAAAAATGTGAAAAATCATATTAACATCAACTATCGGTTCAAATTATTTGTGTTTTATTGAACCAAAGTTTAGTTAAAGAACTTTATTGACGATCCCTTACTTACAATGACGCATTCATGATGACGACATCCTTGGCTACGCCCTGTGCGAGTTTAAGTTAAATCAGCTAGAAAAAAGTGGCTAATTAAAGGTTAACGCTAATTATCTGTAGATATTTGAAGCCTCATAACCTCCATAGGAAAATAGAATTTGGAATTTACTTGATATTTTATACAGTAACGTTTTTATACTTCAGAAGTTGGCTAAATCACTTCTATGAAATATAGTTTAACTGTAATACAAATTAAGTTATATATATTAGCAAAACGTCAATAAAATTGACAATTAAGTGACCCCTATAAGCCTTAGGTGTGTGATCGACCCTGACCTCTCCATGTTGATGTATTGTATGATATGTTTGTCTTGTCAGCAGGGCAAGCCCTTAAAAAAGCTGCCCTGGCTGTACAAATTGTCTTCTTACAGCCAAACAAACAAATAAATAAATAAATAAAATTGACAAAGACGAAACAATTAGTAGATACTATTAGTATTAGAGACTAGTTTCTCTACTTTTTAAAGTAGATTTAGTGAGTACAGTTGTATAACCTTGAAAACTTAATCTTGAGAGCAGAGTTGTCTAACTGGTTTGATCCTTGAACAGGTCAGAGTTGACGGCCGTGGAGCATGACGGGAGCCTGCCCACACTGCCACAAAGTAGCAAGTCTGATTCTGCTACAAGACACGCGACACGTGGTGCTACAGTAGGACAAGATGGGAGCCTGTCCAAATTACCGAACAACGTGTCATACTTGGTTACAGCAACGGACACCGAATGCAACAGTACTAGCCCTGTCACCAATTTTGTATTCATTAAGGTAATTAGGAAAAAGAGCCTTAAGGTTTGAAACGCTTTGGTGTCAATTTAAGTTATCACATGTTTTGATACATGAAACTTAGACTGATTATGTCAAAGCATTAGATAATTGTGCTAATTATGTTTACTGAAGGAAAACATATCGTTTTTGCTCAGTTTCTTCTTCTTTTTCTCTAAAGTGACCTCTGACCTGAACCAATGTTGTGTCTGTTGCAATGGTAACGGGTTGGGTTACGTCATGTTGCAATTTAATAGCAGGAGGGATTTAGACTGCTGTCACCATATATTTGAATGTCTTTGAGTAAGAGCTAATATTGATATTTTCCTATATATCTTCTGGCTCCACCTTAATGTTCTCCCACGTTAATGTTGTGTCTGTTACCATGATAACTAGTGTTGGGTTACATCATGTTGCAATTTAATAGCAGGAGGGATTTAGACTGCTGTCACCACATACATGAATGTGTTTGAGTAAGAGCTAATATTGATATGTTCCCTCCAGGTCCATAAGACCGCTTCAGGCTCCACATTTATGCTACTGGCCAGATTCGGCAGGAACCATGAAATGACTATCTGCTATCCCGCAAAGCGTTCCAAGGCCCACCACAAGCAGCTGTCTTACCCAAGGTAACTCTCACTATCCAACCTGATATTCCATTATTGTGTCCATATTTAGTTGTTTTCCTGTCAAGGGTTAGGGTCAGGATCGAGCACGGTTCTGGATAGTCTCCGCGTATCCAAGAACGGTTGTGGATATGCGTGGGCTATCCAGAACCCGGCCTATCTAATTCTTTGCCTGAATGAGTTGAGGGTTAGGATAAGGCACGGTTCTGGGTACTAGTAGTCTCCGCGTATCCAAGAACGTAGACTTACCCCAGGCATGGTACTGGATAGGTCTGGACTATCCAAAACCCGGCCTGCCTAGTTCTTTGCCTGAATGGTTTAGTTTTGATCGAAGAACATAGATTTGGCCCAGGCACGGTTCTAAAAATGTCATAAAAATAGTTCTGGAAGCCAAAGTAACTTACAACGAATTCTTTGCTATGTAGTAATTGGTAAAATCGCCAGGGAGGCCGGGTATAAGTAGGCAATTGCATGTCTAGCTATTAAGCTATGCATCACGATTGCATATGCACACTCGGTGCTGTGAAACGGCTTGTTGTATGTATATAATAGTCCTTAAAACAACATAATAACGCGCTTTTGTTACTTTTTTTCAGTGGAAAGTTGATCAAGAAAGACTGCAACCCGGCTTTCGGAAGGAACTACACCCTCCTCATACACCATTCCATCATGAACAAACCCGCCATGGATGCAATCATGGAACCGGGAACCAAATACATCGGCATCATGCGAGAACCTCTCAGCCACTTTCGGTCCATCTTCTTCTGGGAACAACGCGTTTTACGTCACAGCAAAAACCCACTGGCAAGATTTCTGGACATGAACGAGAACTTCACGCTTGGAAGGACTAAGCCGTTTTCAAAACATCGGAACTTTCAGGCACACTACTTGGGTTTTCCAGCGAATCTGATGGCCAGCAACGATGCAAATCAGTTATACGAAACAATCAGGTTGGTTTTACAGCTTCTTTCCTTTTAACTCCTAACCTATGGCTTTACCCACATTATTCTACACTGTAGAGTGGCTTATTCACTGTTTCACCTTTGTCCAGGAATGGTTCTAGATAGTCTCCGCGTATGAAAGAACGTACTTTTGCCTCAGACACTGTTCTGGATTCGCGTGGACTATCCAGAACCGTGCCAGAGCATGGCTCCAGATAAAGCATGGTTCTGGATATAACACGATCATTGCTTGATACAAGCAGTAGGCGTGGCATGTGGATGTCTTTCCCGTTCTGATGGTTAAAATTGTTGTTTTATTTTGTACAGGACGGTTGCCAGCTGGTACTCTATAGTCCTGATAACAGAGTACTGGGAAGAATCACTGGTGTTACTGAAAAGGAAGTTTTGCTGGACCCTGTTCGACATCCTACACACCACACGGAAACTCCATAAGCTAAAAACACGTAAAGAACATGTCACACTGACGGACAAACAGAAGGACACACACAGGAAAATGAGCAACATAGATTATATGATGTATGACTACTTCAATAACACATTTTGGCAACGTGTGAGCGAGGAAGGGCCCGACTTTTGGGAGGAGGTCGCGTATTACAAGACACTGAACCACGAAGTGAACCAACATTGTAACTCAGCTGGTCACAAGCAGGAAAGAGTCTTTTCTGCTGGTAAATGGGGACAAGAATTTACGATAAATTCGACTTTCTGTAAAGAAATGCAGAAATGGGGAGAGGGGAAGTGGGCAGTATCGTGTAGAGAAGTGGTGGATAGACAAAACGAAGCTTTTGTTAAAAAGAATCAAACCCAACCTGCTGAATGATCTGGTCACAGATATACATTGTTATGTTTACCGAAGGAAAACATATAGTTTTTGCTACGTTTCCTCTTCCTCTCCAAACCAAAAAGGTCAATGACCTGAACCAGACTGTTACTATGGTAACTAGTGTTGTGTTACATCATATAGTAGTACTCTGAACTCTCAAAATGACAGTAAACTGTCTCATAGTTTTGAAACTGTAGATAGATGTACATGACTGTGCTAATATTACACGTGTGCTTTTTTTACTGATTAAACTGTATTCGTGTACTTGAATCATTCCTTTAGTATTGAGATAACATTCGAAATAGAGATAATATAATATCAAACAAAACACATGAAACAATGATCAAGTTTTTACGAGTAAGAGCTACATGGGATTTTCTTCTTCTATAACAACTCTTTGACAGACTTTTAGAAAACGTACTTGCGGTGCAGGTCCAGCCGTACATAGGCGTGTGCCAGTCCGTTCCCGGTCTTACTCAGCTCCGATAGACCCTGTCCAACCATTTCCATAGTCAGCGAGCCAGGGTCCACTTTCTCCTCGGACAGAGTGGCCGAACTGCTGCTGGCCACAGTACTGGACCCGAAACTCGGAGTGGACACTCCGCTCCCTTCTTCAAAAGACGCGTCCGACATCATCTCGAATAAAAAAGGACAACTCTGTAACGTTTGGCAGGTTTTCCTCGCGCTGAAACTCAGTAAAATATACGTTTTTGTGTGGAAGAAAATGGCGACGAGGACGGATCGAACGAATCGAACGCCGACGTTCGAAACGTTCTTTGGAATATTCGAATCAGTTCGATCGTGCGACCCGCATTCGAATGTTCTCCCGCGCTTTTCGGGCAGTTCTTTTTAAACAGCGAACTTCCAAGCAAATACTGAGAATGGACGGTCGTCTTTGGCCAAAAAAGTAATATTCTGTCCCAAAATCACAGAAAATTATTTTCTGTAATCCTTCTACCGTGAACCATGCAAATGCTATTTTGTGCCATGCAACACGATACACTTCTGCCATATTTCATGGCCTAATGTAGTTATATGATAGATAACGTTACCATATGTTTACATTCTTGCAATTCAGCGCATTTCCGGGATAAAAGGTAACTATCCACATTTTTTTCACAAAAAATACCTTGGAATCGAAGTTGTTAGCTATTTTCTACTTAAAATATTCATCAATACCACTACATCTTCAATTTACCTATCATCTTCCAAATCACTGAATCAAAGAAAGTGACACAACTAATTCTCATTGAAAGAAACAGATATTCTTTCTTGCTTTACATAATATATTTGCCAGGAATGTTGCAATAATGACATCATTTCATCAAGTTTTGCACGAATCTTACAAGAACAACAAATAGGTGTAACATTCCGATTCAAAATCTCTAACATCTACTCAATCTTGCAAGTGTGAAAGAAACAAGCACCTGAAAATTGCCAACATGACGAAATTTAGGAATTACAATATTTGCTCTTACAAATAAATAACCTGTTTGGGGGAATAGGTTTTAGAATTAAGGATTGAAACAGGATTTTGCCGGGCTCTAGGTTATTTTTTCGTCATCTTGGCGAATCCTTTCCATACTCACCTAGTGTCATTTGACTAATCTCTTAATTGTACTAGACAGACTGGTTTTGTCTATCAACATAAAGAAAAGGCCATATTTTTATCTGTTATTCACAACAAGATTGCATCAAAAGACTGAAACTGGGCAAAAAACCTGAATAGGAATAATTTTGATACTTGTTGGGTAAAAACTGCCTTAATGAATTAAACATAATTATACAGACAAGGCTTAGGTTTCGATATTTCAATGAAAATACTCTACTGCAAATACCTCAATTTTCTAACAACGCTACACTTTTCTAAACAGCAATGTGCCTCAGAGCAAAGTATATAATTCGAAGCATAACTCATAATATCACATTTTTTGTACAGTCTGGTACACAATGTATTCAACTTAGCACAGAACTAGTGGTGATACAGAGTACACTTCTAGGCAGGAACACATCTATTGTGATATGACTAATAATATCTCCAGTATTTTTTCACCCTTTATATTACTTCTGAATAAACCAAGGTTTATTCTTACAGCGATTTTCTGACAATAACAGAGCCTCATTATGTACAAAAAGATAAAATATTTTCATCATAATAATGCTGACGGCCATTCCAGTTCAGTATTTTGGTTTGTGTTTTATTTCTACACTTTCCAACTCTTTTCTTTGGGACTAGGCTTTAGTAGCAAATTGGCAGAACGTACCGTACCTGCATAGCTCTTTGCCAGAACATGTCTTCTGAGGTTGCATTGGCATATTCAAGTTATAGTTTTCACATGTTCTGTTGGAAAAAGACATTGTCTGCAAAATTCTGATGCAACTTTGATCAAATATCCAACGGAAACCATGAAATGTCCATGCTTTGCGCAGGTGCAGTATGTTCTGCACATGTGCTGACTTGGCTTTACAAATGACATCTTTGCTGATACTGACTTTAACTTGTACTAGTACAATTCCTTTCAATCTAATTAAGTCACTACAACTGTCAAAATTCTTGCAAGTAACTTGCTCTTTCTAGTCACAATGTGTGAAACAACATCACAATATACTACAACAAATCTCTTTTCAAACAGTGAACTACTCTCTTGACTTCATCTCTCAAAAATGGCCAAATTGCATCAATTTGACCCCAAAAGCTGTCCTTAAACAGTGAACAGAACTGGCATGGCCTGAAATGTAACCCAGCTACGCAAAAACCCCAAAACACCCTCTGAACCAAACAAACTACCTTCTCAAATCCCTTGATGCTTTTTATTTTCGGTGAAAAAGCTACGTAATACGACCACCTGGCCGATGCCTACGAGGATAAGAATGACTGTTTGAGCTATGGACCAGTAGTTCACCCGCTCGTTGAGGCTTTCAGCAAAAGCACGCCCCTGTGCCTCTCGTAGCCTGAAGTGTGTCTGGTAGTCAATTACGAGCTTCAGATTCTCGTGGGATGTTACGCAGGAAGATTCCATCTGGAGCAAAAAACAAGGCACAACATTAGTATATAAACACAAGGCGCTACATACTGGAAATACTGTGTGCATGATTATGTTTACCTTCGCAGAAGGAATACATATTGTTTTTGCTCAGTTTCTTCTTCCTCTTCTCCAAACAAATAAGGTCAATGACCTGAACCAGATGTCAGTCACCATGGTTACTGGTGTTGGGTTACATCATGTTGCAATTTGCAGGAGGGATTTAAACTCCTATCTGCCCATATATATGAATATGTTTGAGTAACAATTAACAGAGCAGACCATATGCGAAGGTAAACCTCATGCATTTGCTTTGCAAGTGTTACCTTTCTAGTTAAGTTAACTATACACTTTTGCAAAATTATGACCTAGGTTTCTGATGAGTTGCTAACACTTTATACCACGCTCCACAAACCTGCCACCGCCACCACCAGTCCACACTGCCCCCTAGCAGCATTGGGCCAAACTGCACCACCTTTTGCACCAACAGAAGGTACAAGGGCAGTCAACACTCAAACTTGTCCAACAGCTTGAATGGGGCAAATTTGAAAGATGATGTCACAGAAGTATAGGCTTTTTTTCCTTTCTTGTTTTGTGTGTAAGTTTTACTATCATTTCAACTCCAAATTTTGCCCTAAATCAGGGCATGTGAGTGTCAGTTTCCTTTCTATAACGGAACACCCAATTTACGTCGGTGTACGTTAGAAATCCAGGTAATAAGATATGCCAAAAAGCAGTTACTTGAAGCAACTGGATATGATTTTGGAAATGGTCAGACGTTTCAGGTAGCATCCACTACCTTTCATCAGTGTCACTGTCGAAAATAACATCCAGTTGCTTGAGTGACTGTTTTTTGGCAAAACACCTAATTTCTCTACTGGCTTCAAGTCGACAAGTTTGAGAATTGTTGGCCCTTGTTGCTACGGCAACACGTACAAACGTGGCGGCCTCGTGCAGCCAGGGGACGGGCGGGCCTGGCGGCGGCGGCGTCAGGTTCGGATCCTCCGTTCCGAAACGCAGCCAGACTTTTTTGCTGGTGACGACGGAGAACTTGTTCAGGAAACACATGACCACGTCGGTCCCGTGCTCTGACGTCCACGTGTGTTCTCCCTCGGTGGAGCGCACGCGTTTGAAAACAGGCTTGTCTTCTTCAAAAACGACAACATCTACGTCCAGATTACCTCCAGCTAACACCTGTGCCAAGTCAAGAAGAGAACAAACGTGAACAATAACAATAAATAAAAGAGAAGGACCCCAACAGATAGCAGTGACAGCCGAAGTTCTGTTTCCTCTTTTCCAAACAATGTTTTTCTAAATCAACTTGGATCTAACCAAAACTTATTATAGACGATAAACTTTTGGAGCAAGCTGCCTTTATTTCTGTTAAGTTTAACCTTCATACTCCTGCTTTTGGCTCAAAATTCGTACTGGTTAGTGTCGAGCAGCAGGGAGAAGGTTAAACACACAAAAAATTCAGCTTCTTCAGTAATTTGCTTTTTACTGAAAGTTTCCAAGCTGTCTTTCTTTGACTTAAATCTTTCTACTGCTGCTTTTAGCCAAACAAATCAGTACTGATGAGTGTTAGGCAGAAGGAAGAAGCTTAAGAAAATCAAAACGCAGCTTCTCCTGGTTTTCGAAACAAACTTTCGACGCTGTCACGACTTTCTTCCGAGCCCTTCTCCTTTTTTTTCCTCCCTTTCGCGACCGACCTGTGTCAGAGCTGTGTCGTGGTCGCCCATTTCCGGTATCAATGGTGGCTCGTCGCCCACCATGAAGTCGAAATACACGGTTTTGTGCGTGAAGGTGGAGAACTCGTTGCTGAAGCAGAACTTGTAGACGCCTTTTTTCTCGGACGTCCACGTGTAGGTGTCGTACTGCTTTTTGATCTCCTTATACAGGACCTTGTCGCTCGGATCGGATATCAAACAATCGACGTCGTAGTGACCACCTGTTACTACCTGCAGCAAGAGGGGAGAGTCAGTAACATCTAGGGAGGGTGTTTTACACATTAGGGATAAGCCAGTAACATTTAGGGGAGGGGGTACAGGTAGGTGTCGTACTGCTTTTTGATCTCCTTATACAGCACCTTGTCGCTGGGATCCGATATCAAACAATCGACATCGTAGTGACCGCCTGTAACTACCTGGCAACGAGAGGGGAGAGTCAGTAACATTCAGGGGGAGTAACAGGTCACGTATTATACATTAGGGAAGAGTCAGTAATATTTGGGGAGGGGAGTAACAGGTCAGATAATGGCAGATATCAAACACTCCACATCATAGTGATCACCTGTAACTAGTTAACTACCTGGGCAACAAGAGGGGAGAGTCAGTAACATTCTGGGGGAGGGATTATATTAGGGGAGAGTCAGTAACATTCAGGGGGAGTAACAGGTCAGGAGGGGAGAGTCAGTAACATTTGGGGAGGGAAAAGCAGGCGGGATATCAAATTTAAACAGTCCACATCGTAGTGACCACCTGTAACTACCTGCAGCAACAGGGGAGAGTCAGTAACATTCCAGGGGGTGTATCACACGTAAGGGATAAGTCAGTAACATTTGGGTAGGGAGTAACAGGTTGGATATCAAACAATCGACGTCATAGTGACCGCCTGTTACTACCTGCAGCAACAGGGGAGAGTCAGTAACATTCAGGGGTGGGAGTTAATGGTAATGAGGGGAGAGTCAGTAATATTTGGGGAGGAGGAGTAACAGGTAGGATATCAAACAGTCCACGTCGTAGTGGCCACCTGTAACTAGCTGGGCAACGAGAGGGGAGAATCAGTAACATTCAGGGGGAGTAACAGGTCATGAGGGAAGAGTCAGTAACATCTGAAGAGGGGTTGTATAACACCTTAGGGGTAAGTCAGTAACATTTGGGGAGGAGGGTAACAGGTAGGATATCAAACAAGCACTGATGATTTTGTATTATCGTTGTACTTGTAGAATATTAGGAGCTAAAAAAACATCTTTTTCATTTTCATTTATGGTCTCAGAAATAATTATCCAATACAATCCAATCTTTGAGAAGATTTTGGATGAGGAAATACCAGCATATATCATTTCCTTGCTCCCATGCCAGATGATTGAGATGCATCATCAGTAATTTCATGGTAAACAAGTCTATTCTGGTCCATTCTTGGCAGTCACACACCATGAATATTTACACTGTTTCACATCGAAGATTTTGAATATTTATGACAATAAAGTGCTTTGTGCCAAATTTTTTGTCACCAAGAATTCAATCTAAAAGCTCATTGTTTTGTTCACAAAAATCATGATTTAAACTTTTGTTTCTTATTTTTGTTATCTAAAAAACAAAACATACGCATTCTACAACGATTTAAACGCCCCTCAAAAATGGACATTTTACCTGATATTCCAGTGTACATTTGACACCGGCGTCCACATCTTCGTAGAAGCACTGCCTGTCGTTGTCGGCGAGTTCGAACGTGAGTTCTCCCGCCAAGGTAGCCACGACATAGCACGACAGAATCACAATCCCCGCCGTCCACTGTCCCTCCATGTTGTTTCTGAAGTTCCCGGTAAAATTAAAACGCCGGGAAGGAAGGAAAAGTTGTAGAAAAGGAGAGAGATTGAAGATTATGTTGGCCACATGAAAGGTGTAACAACCTGACGTGGCAGGTCACCACAGTCCCGGATGGGTGACCTCAACGCGGCAGGCGCTGCAGTTTGTAAAATTGTCGGTAGAGAGCGCTGCTGCACGGAAAATATAGAGTTCAGCGATCGCATACCTCCGCCTAGCTTATGTGTTGGAAGGGAACATTGACCACTTTTCTATCCAAAACCATGCTCAGGCACGGTTCTGGATAGTCCACGCCTATCCAGAACTGTGCCTGATTCTAACCTTAACCCGTTCAGGCATCGTACAACATACATGTAGGCACAGTTCAGAGACTATCCAGAACCGTGCCAGATCCTAACCCTAACCCGTTCAGGCATAGAACTAGATAGGCACAGTTGTCATACGAAAATTACATATTTTCATAGGAAAATTACGCTAATTCATTGACTTTGGTGTCGACCATTTTTGGGTTTGTCAGTACACATAAAAGTACAAAAACATGTCTCATATTCATCTATTTCTGTAGGGCATCAGAAGTACCCTGGAGGCCATCCGATTTGTAACAGCCACCCCGGAAAAATTTGTTGGCACTCAGGCTACATCAGAAGGGGAAAGGAATATTTTCATACTGTTCAAGGAATCAACACGTGATCTCTCAATCTTGTGTCACTAGCCAAGCCACCCCAAGCCATGCTACGCACGCACTCGTTACTTCAATCTCGTTACCCTTCTCATTAGCAGTAAAGGTTAATCTTGATGGACAGTTGAAAGGGTGCAACTTCTTTCACCTCAATACCCTGGAGTGCACACGCGTTTATTCCAGGAAAAACCAATGAATCGTAAAGGACATGTTGACATGAGAAAGGTTGTCCTTTTACGCTGCATTAGACAGGCTTTTTTCTTGACCCGAATTTGTCCTCTGCAAGCAGATCTTCTTTTTGGCTGTAAGACAGTATGAAATTGGCAAGAAAGTTTCAAATTGGCAAGACAGTAGAATTGGCAGGGCAATATTCAACATGCCACACAAAGTTTGGATAGCAAAAAAAAAAAAAAAATAGCAGTACAAAAAACGAAAGCCCAATAAAACCACCTAAAATAAGTGAAAAATAAGCTATAAGCTGAAGCAATTTTCTACCGTGTGTCTGTATCTGACAATTCCACCAGTGTGACCACCCTTTTGTGATATACAAGCTTCTCTATGCTACAGTCTACCTGGTCCATTTTTACAACCATCATTAAATTTTTGCAGATTCTTGCAACTCTGTTAAAAGGGACAAGACTGTTGATAGCAACCATGACAATATAATAATAATGCTTAAATGTAAATGTCATCTACAACATTAATACAGCCAGGCCTTACAATACAACCTTTAGAAGTCTCAGCAATTAAAATCTAGAAAAAAAAAGTTTAAAATTTACATTTTGTGTGAGTCAACATATTACTTATTCATGAATGAAGCATATAATGTACACATAAAACTAGGTCAACTATATGACTTATTTATGAAACTGATAAAGAAACTGACACTTGAATGGGCAGATCTCAAAGTGCTTACAGCTATGAAAGAAGACGATTGTGCACAAGGCATATTGTTCATCAATCATTATTGTGACAACCTGTCAATGTATTGTTATCTGTGCGTGTATGCTTGTCCTATAAAGTCCAGCTCTTACCCTCATAAATAGTGTATCAATACAAAATTGAGATAAAACTGTCAAGAAGGCCTTAGTGTCAATGACCGAAATTTACAGGTCACCCAATAGGTGAGGTGAGGACATGCAGCTAGATTGTACTGAAATAAAAACGAGAGACTGACCCATGGCAAGGACTACCAAAGCAGTACATGACTGTATAATGTAACAACTTAACACTTGTCAAGGCTCTACCAGGCTTCAGGAGCAGCTGGAAAGAGTAGAAATTAGCTAAATAGACAGATAACATACCAGGGGAGTTGGTCAGCTAAAGGAGCCGCAAACTGTACTCTCAACTCCCCTGGCATGTTATCTCTCTATTTGGGCAATTTCAGTGGCTTCTGGAGCCTGGTAAAGGCTTACAAGACTTGTCTACTAGATATCATTTGCCAAGGGAATGGGCCATGGTAAGAAAAAGTATTGTAATCCGCATTAGTAGGTTCGTGTGTGCTTGTCATATACTAGTAAAACCCCAGCTTTCTAATACCCTCATAAGTAGTGTAACAATGGAAAATAGAGATGGAACTATCATAAAAATGTCATTTATGACCCAAAATTCAGGTCACAGAATAGGTGAAGTGAGGACAGCTACAATGTTGAAGGTTAGACATCCAGGTAATAAGATATGCCAAAAAACAGTTACTCAAGCAACTGGATATGATTTTGGAAATGGTCAGACATTTCAGGTAGCATCCACTACCTTTCATCATCTTTCTACAATGGATGCTAACCTAAATGTCTGACTGTTTCCAAAATCGTATTGAGTTGCTTGTGTAACTGTTTTTTGGCGTAAGGACAGATACATTGTATTAAAATAAAAACTGAAGACTAGAATTGCACCACTGACAAAGAAATGAAACTCACAATGTCAAAATCCACGCTGCAACTTTTAATACTGCTTCATATATATATACAGTGGAACCAGTCTACAATAAAGGCTCTACTAGCCTCCATATGCATGCAGCATTCTTCTACAACTCTCCAAGCAGAGGTTTGGGTTTTGGGTTATTTTTCGCATGTTTTTAGGCTTTGTTATCAGGGTTTCTTTTTTGCAATGGATTTTTCTTTGGTTGGGTGAAAAAAAATTCCGGTGCAAAAAAGAAACCTCGATAACAAAGCCTAAAAACATGCAAAAAATCCCAAAACCCAAACCTCTGCTTGGAGAGTATCTTCTACTGAATCTACGTCCTAAAGCTAAGAGTGACTCATATTGAGGTAACTGCTAGCAGCGAAAACTGGGAAATATGTGTGCCAGCACTGACTTTGCTGGATCAAATCCTTTGAAACACGCCTATTAATTTTCAACCACCTTTAGCAGCTGTTATCTGCATTGATGTTGTCTACATGTATACATGTACTAGTATAATTCATAGAAATCACACCAGGCTATATTGAGAGGGGAGGCCAAAGTATGGACACTGAAGGTGGGAAAATTCACCCAAAAAAGCCTGTGTCACACAGTAGGATAATACCTTGGTGTCCTTTTGATCATTACATGCCTAACCCTGCATTAGTGTATTACTAACCAATACATACTACATGTAGGTGCCAAATGGCTACCATAGCAAGCTGAAGGTTAAGAGAGGGATTGACCAATCCTGGGTTGAATTTCCAGCAAAAGATGTACAACTAAAACTGTTTGTAAATAATTATGGAAGACTTATATCAACTGTGACATGTCACCTTTTCATGGGTACTGGCAGAATTCTATCAGATTCTTCAATCATGTTTTGTACTAGTGTTGTGATAAATTCACTTTAAAACTGAGATATAATCAACATTACTCACTATTGTCTGGTACAATGTATGTACCTGTATGATCTACTTGTTTGAGTGGTTCGTGGTTTGATGAGTATTTTTTTTGCTATGAAAACCACAAAAGTTTTTTTTATACTGATTCGAAAAGCTTCTGACAAAACATCTAACAGTGACACAAAATTTTTGTGCAAAACCAGATACTTTGTGCTATGTTGATAACTTTGGGGCTTAAGCATCCTTTAGTGTTTTCTTCTAAGTTAGAAGAAGCGACTTGAAGAATTTTACCAGTTTTAAAATGCTCTCAAAATATTGAGGCTTCATATTATGTACGTCTCAGATCTGTAAATATTTTCAAGAAGGCTAGCTACTGCAATATTCAAATAATCCACGATTGTTTAAGGGTTATGGATTGTAAGTACCAACACTTGTTAGTCCACACCAATTTAATTTGTTGGTTCTCGGATTCGCCTCTTCGTTTTTTTCTGATTTGCAAAAAAAAAAAAAAATTTGATTCTGGTCATGAATCAACTGAAAAATGCTCATGTTTTGCCCCAAACAGTTGAGGAAAGTCCTTTTCTTCCTAGTTGTTACAGTTTTCCCATCTATCATTGCAGTGGTTTGATTAAAAGTTCAAAATTTAATGTTTAAATTTTAACCCAGCCTTTTGTGTTGACTTCATGGCTCATTTCATAGCATTTAAGCCTTTAATAGGATGCCTTAGACCTGTTTTTATTTTTATTTTTTTTCGCCCTGTCGCTTCATATTTTTTCTGAAAAAATCCGAGAACCAACAAATTAAATTGGTATGGCCTTAGTCTAATATACACACTCAAAATTCACACTGTTATTTTCATTACCAGAAACACTGCTCAAAGAACTCTTTAAATATCTGTTTAAAGCATCTCTGGAATATATATTTTTCAAGCTTTAAGCTTCCTTTAAGCACAATTTAAGCACTTTTAAGTAGCGACACCTCGACAAACAAATTAAATATTCTCAGACAACACAAAATATGACTTTTTCCAAGCCTTAACTTTTCTTTCATCCATTTTTATAATTCTACCATTGCGCTCAGAGACACCCATTTTTTTACAACTCAAACCACCCTTGATTGTTTGTATCTTAAGTTAAGAGGTTTCTGCAAACTAGAAAAAGTTTTCCCTCACTTTCCTTATCAACAAAGCAGGCAAATACTGGCAGCCATTTTGGAGTCCTATTTGCATTTCAGTGGTTCAGTTTGTGCTTTAGATTTTATCCTCAAGTTTTTAAGCATTCTTCTAGCTATAGTACATTTGCATTCTCTTCTTGGGGCTGTACGTGGTCAATTGAAAGAAGTTTTTTTCTACATGTCTGAAAATGTTAGAGCGATGATTCACTAATATGCAAATGAGGACAGCGATGATTCACTAATATGCAAATGAGGACACCAAGATGGCCACTGCCCCAGCTATATATGATGGCAACACGTGAATGTACACGATATACAGTTATTATTATCTGTGCAGCTCCCTTGTGTGTTTCACACAGCTTGAAACTTCGATCTTTAGTTGTTTTCCGACTTTTCTGGCTCCAGAGTCTCCACAGAAGTGCAACCCTGTAGTAATAAAGAAAACAAAACAAGAAATGTTAGTACTGAAGTTTGTTAATGTTAGGAATTTGTCACATTGCTTGTCATTCAGGTAACAAAGTGCTGGCACACAATGGAGTTCTAGTAAGGTACAAGTTTGCATACAAATTTATTCCAATTTTTTCTGAAACTATATTCGGGTAGTGAGTTTGCATAGAATGAAAAGGTATTGAGCTACAATTTTGCGCATGGATGTATTAAAACTTTTTGTTCTGGCTTTTGAAAACTACTGGAATGTGCAGAAAGAAATGGTACAGTTATAAATAATGATACATGGGTAAAGAGCAGGACTAGAATCAGCTGCAAGTTTTTGTGTTGTATGTGGAATCAGCACCAAGGACAGGACCTGGTGTTTCCGATTAGATGACACTACAATCTGCAAGCATGAGCTGTTAGAGAAATACTGTTGCTATGGCAACTATCAAACAACACTACAAGGAAGCAGAGCTGTGAGAGAAATGCTGTTACTATGGCAACTGCCAATCACACTACAACAACGCTGCAAGCAAGGGGAGAGGTGCTGTTGCTATGGCAACTGTTGCTAATCAACCCACCGTCCTGGTTACACTTGGCTGTTCTGTGGGTCCCTGATCAGGCTGGGTGGAGAAGTTAGGAAAAAAACGACGGGTGAGAAACCAAAATAAAACATTCCTCCTTTTTTATATTACAGCCTTGCAATGCTCATACATTTCCTTTGAAAATGTTGAGAACTGAATGCATGTGAGTAATAAAGTAACTATAACATCAGTTTTCTTTAATCTTATATTGCAGGATTTGTATGTAAGTTTACACAACTGTGAATAGTTTTATCAGGTTGGTAAGTCACTGAGTTAAGAGACTCAGAACCAAGTCTTTTATTCAGTCAACGTTTCAGTGACCATCTGTCACCTTCCTCAGGGCAATTCTGACTGGTTCACATTGCTCTGCAGCACAGGAGTTGTTGCTATAGATTCCATATAAAATTGCCCTGAGGAAGGTGATAGATGGTAACCAAAACGTCAGCTGAATAAAACACTTGGTTGTGTAAAAAGAGTCTCTTTATTAACACCCCCATGAAACTCCTTCCTCTTCGCCCCCGCCGTTCTGCTTCGCCCCCGCCCCGTTCTGCTTCGCCCCCGCAAAAAATCTGCTTCGCCCCCGTCGTTCCTCTACGCCCCCGGCGCAATTCTGCTTTGCCCCCGTCCTTCTGCTTAGCCCCCAATGGCGGCACAGCTCATAGTCGACACGAAAATCGTCTGCAAAATAACAATAAAGGCTGTGCCGCCAAATTTAAAGTAGCCCATGCTCCGGCAAACATTCTGGACCACCTTTCTGCCAAGTGGCGTTGCACAAATCCTTCCCATTCAAAAGTTTACCCCTACCTCACGGCCCGTCAGTGGTTCTTACGTTTATAAGTACTGGCGGGAAATTTCACTCACGGCTGTACTTATAAACGCCAGTACTTATAAACGTAAGAACCACTGACGGGCCGTGAGGTAGGGGTAAACTTTTGAATGGGAAGGATTTGTGCAACGCCACTTGGCAGAAAGGTGGTCCAGAATGTTTGCCGGAGCATGGGCTACTTTAAATTTGGCGGCACAGCCTTTATTGTTATTTTGCAGACGATTTTCGTGCCGACTGTGAGCTGTGCCGCCATTGGGGGCTAAGCAGAAGGACGGGGGCAAAGCAGAATTGCGCCGGGGGCGTAGAGGAACGACGGGGGCGAAGCAGATTTTTTGCGGGGGCGAAGCAGAACGGGGCGGGGGCGAAGCAGAACGGCGGGGGCGAAGAGGAAGGAGTTTCATGGGGGTGATTAACTGCTAGACAAAATAATGAGGTACTTACGAAGGGCGTCCGCTTGCCGAACTTGCTGTAGAAGGTGACCCTGACCTTCTTCCTGTGCCCGGTGCGCTGGTCGAAACACTCCACCATGTCAAATGGTGGTGAGTACAGGTGCAGACTGACAGCAGTGTTGGTGTGACTAGTGTTCTCTACTCGGTGCAGGCCCATCGAATCTGGGAGGACACAGAGGAAAAATTCTTATTGCAATTTAAATGGTTACCGGTACTAGTCTTAAACAACAGTTAGCCTTACACTTTACATGTTACACTTGTTGGGCTTGAAATACTGGGTGCATGTGCACCTGAGTGCACTCATGTGCACCCAATTTTTTTCTGAGGGTGCACCGGTGCACCCATTTATTTTCGTAGGTTTAGGTATGTAAAGATATAAATCTACAATAGTACATGTATCTAAGTGTCAGAAAAATATTAAAATCTTTGTTGTAGTAACGTTACTTGTTTAAGATGTTGAAGTTAGCTCCTATTTCATATTCAAGCTCAGCAGAGGAGCAGTAAGATCTGTAATTAGGTTTTGTTTTATATGGTTGGGTTTTATATGGTTAAGGTTGGGTGCACCAGTGCACATTTTTCCAAAAATGAATTTCAAGCTCTGAATTGTCATGCAACAATCTATATCTTAACCTACCATTGATATAAGCGACACCGTCTGTCTCGTACGCGTGTGTGTCAGTTTTCTGCAGCTCCTGTTTGTCCTCAGAATTTTACACAACACTTAGCCTTACATTCTACCTATAAAAACTGTCGAGCGACAGACTTTGAGCTTACGTACATTGTACCCATAGTGTTACAAACTTGATCTTGACCTACCGTTGATATAAGCGACACCGTCGGTTTCGTACGCGTGTGTGTCTGTTTTCTGCAGCTCTCGTTCGTCCTCGGAGTCGGAGGGCCAGGCGTACATCGTCTCGTCCAGACGCCCGTCTAGAACCTTCATGAAGCAGTGAGAGTCCGAATGGCTGTGGATTCCACTGGGGAACAAGAAAAAGAATCAACATTAACAAAAGCTGTTTCATTCACGAAAATTGCCTCCTTTCTTCTGAAACACAAGGACTTAAAATTGTCAAGAAATGAGGAAGATAAAAAACAAGACAAGAACTGAAGAGTTACCAAGTTGTTTCCTTCACAAAAGAAAAAGTGAGAAAAAAGCCAATGTCAGTTGTCAGCAAATTAAAGAATCAAAAATAAAAACTGTTGGACTTACAAAACTTTTCACTTTGAAACTTTGAAACTTCATTAGAATAACCATTAGCGGTGGACCCTGGGGTCCACCGCTAGTCTTCCTGGTATTCATACATACAGACATTATACAAACATAAGTCGACAACTGGACAAGTCACAAAACACATCTAAATCAATCAATAACATATTTACAATATACATAATTTAAAAAACTGACAATCCTGTCAAACAGTGCTTGTGACCTACTGATGGAGGTATTTGTGCAAACCGTCCTTAAACACTCTCAGGGATTGTGTGGACTGCATAACTATTGGAAGGTTATTCCACACACTAACAGCCCTGTACATGAAACACTTCATCAGTGCGTTAGTTCTAGGTTTGTCTAACAGAAAAGACTGTTTAGCAGCAAAACGGGTTCTATAACTATGCAAGTTGTTGACAGAACACAGTTGCCTACTGATACAAATAGGTTCGTTAGTGAGTGTTATCCTTTTAAATGTTGTCATGGTGTTTATTAACAATCTCGTGTGCACAGGTTTCCACTGTGGCTTCGACTGAAACAGACGAGTTGCCTTGTTCTGCATTCGTTGTAGAAGGTTTATGTTCGTTTTAGTTGTGCATGACCAAACTGGGCTACAATAATCAATGTGAGATAGTACAAGGCATTCTATGACAATTTTTAACAATGTCTGATCCATAAAATGTGCGCATCTTTTGATCATCCCCAGTGATCTAGCCATTTTCTTAGATGTTAATTTTGTGTGAGTATTCCAGGTAAGGAATAAGGTATGGTCACTTCTTTTTGAGCACGAAGAGCTTCTAATCTACATTTTTTGTACCACCCAAAATCAGACACGAGTATTCCCAGAACATGAGACTGGAAGTTCTGCCCCAGTACCTTTGAAAGATGCCAGACTGGGCCCAAAAGCTTAGATCATCTCCAGTTTTTGTCATAAACTACCAAACCAATCCATCAGCTGTTCTAGAGTTATCTTGGTGACTAACACTAACAGACCCATTTCCTTGTCAAGACCAGTAGAAGATTAGCTCTTCTGAAAGCTAAACTGGTTGGAGACCACTTCCAGTTTTTACTGACCTGCCCTGGCCCTCTCCCCAGCACAGAACAATGAGGTTGAACTTTCCGTTCCCCTGGTCAACAAGGTTTCGCGTGTATCTGTGGAAAAACAACAAGAATATCAGGAAAAACTACAATCACTATCCAGGGTTCTCACCAGGATTTTTTCACAGCATAGGGGTCAGGTACAGAAGGGCAACTTTCGCGGCACAAGTCCGACCACAGCAGGGGGTCTGGTATTCTTCCCAAAAGATTTTGAAACTCATAACCCCCTGAGACAATACTTTTTACTTATTGAAGGACAGATTTTGTGAAGTTAAGATTTTCCCTTTGCTATAGCTTAATTCTAAAGCTATGTTTTCATTTTTTGCAAGATTTATGAAAGTTCTCCCCTCAAAAGTCCAGGAGAGAACACTACTATCTTTATTGCCTAACCCCAGAAACAATTAACTATGGTGTCAAACAGCTACCTCAGCAGACTCAACGGTAACCAAACATAGTGGTGCATACCCTAAACCCACATTTAGGTTCAGGTCCGGATTCAAGTCCAGAGGTTTAGGTTCAGTTCCGGACTTGTAAGTCAGGACCTAAACCCATGGCATATACAAAATTGCATGTTGGCAACCTTGCAATGTTGTCTGGGTGAAACTTTGGCCACATAACATGGAGGCCGGTATTTGACAATGCCCGATGGCAATGCTTTTTTCATTTTGCAGCAAAGATTTTGCAATCTACGGAAGGTTTAGGTGGTTTGGAAAGAAAGGGGGTGTGTGAAATGGTCTTTTATGGTAATAAGTCCGGACTCGGTTCTTGACTTTTAGGTTTTTTTGGACTTGAACCTAAACATTCTTTTAAGTCCGGATCCAAGTCCAGTGAACCGGTATGCATCACTAATTACAAACGTGTAGAGTTTTAAAACATGACAGTCCTTGACCCACATAGAGAAGTGTCCATTATCCTGGTTACAAGACTTGATATCAATATAATAAAACCATGTGACTCTCACGAGGTGAATAATTATCTCTTGGCTCAGTGGGGTTCCTTTGTGTAAGACATTACACAAGACTGAACCTGAAAACTTTCAAACATGGACAGAAAAGTAACAATCTTTCTTCACGTTTTTGTCCTTTTTAAACCATTTCTTAATCAACAAACATTATTATTAAAACATTATTATTAACAAACAAAAAGCAAAAACAAAAGTAAAGCTTAAAGTTACAAGCAAATACATATTATAGTTACATGTATACATGTATATAGTAATAGCAGTAGTTTATGTTACATATATATATAAGTACAATAATAAATAAGTACATGAAGCTGTCATCAACTACTAAAAAGTACAAGTCTGTGTGACTAGTACTTGAGCTGGTAATTTTCCACAACTATTGTGCAATTGTATCCACCCCCCTAGGCAGTATTGGAGTCTGTATTTGGTGGTGGGACAACAACATATGATGTCCTGTTTGTGAACAGCCAGAGTTCCGGCTTCTTGTTTGAGAAATACCGTAATAAACAGTTTTCAACGAGGCATCTGTGTTTGACCAGCAGCTGACAGAGTGCTTGCACAGGTCTTGTCGGAATGTCCAAGGGTCGTATAAGGCAAATACACACCCATTGCACTGACCAATGGCATGGCAGGATTTTGTACATATCAACCAATCAGGATCCTGTATTACTGACACACCCCCTATTAAGGGTCTGAGTACTGTAGTACCATATTTTATTAGGTCTCTGTGTTAAACGATTTCTCAGCCTTTTTGCTACTTTGAAGGTAAAAACTGAAAGATTTTTTGACGTATACAAAACAACATTCTGTATCTGTGCTTGTGGAATTTTTCTGTTTGGAATATGACAAATGAGATCTTGAAATTAGCCCATAATACAACAGTTTGATGTGACAACATAGACCATATTGTTGGGAAAAACAAGTTTGCTGCTTGAAAAATAAGAGACCGTGAAATATGTCAGAAAATATGCAGTATAGAATTCTTTGTTAGAAAAATGTGAACCTGTAAGGTGTAATATGATTTTCCATAGCATAAGATATGCTATAAGATATTGCTATAAGATGCTTTAAGATATTTTTACTGCACCATACTTTTGGTATGCACTCCTGCACACATCAAATGTACATACCTAGGGTATGTTGCAGTAAAAATATCTTAAAGCACACTATTTCTCAAGGTGGCGATATTATGGAACCTGGTGATATTATGGACACGGATGTTACATCAGCATGGGTTGGGGTTTAGTGCGTGTGAAAATTTTTCGCGTGTGAAAAAAGCTGAACAATTGGGAAACACAAGTGATTAAAGACTCAGATTACATCTAAGTGTTTTTAAAATCATGGTAAGAAGTAAGTAGTTGTTAAGAGGTCCTAATAAACTAACACTTTTGTCTTCGAGACAAAAGACAAGACGTCTTGTGTCAGTCATAAGACAACCCCAGGGGTCCTCTTCTTTTGTTGAGGACCGAATCACGGGTTATGTTTTCTGCTAGCTCTCACGCTTGGCCTGATTTTTAGGACAAATTTCCCATGTGAAACAAACAGCTAGGAGCGAGTAGAAACAGAAAAACCCTACTCTCCAAGCAGAGGTTTGGGTTTGGGGTTATTTTTAGTGTGTTTTTAGGCTTTTTTATTCAGCACTGGAATGGATCTGTTAGCCTGGCTTGAACCCCACTGTTACATAGCCTCTACCAGGCTTCGGGAGGCGGCTGGAAAAAGTAGAAATCGGCCAAATAGAGAGATAGAGATAGCATGCCAAGGGAGTTGGTCTGCTGGGAGAGAACAGTTTGCCGCTCCCAAAGTCTAGTAAAGGCTAACTGTTACACCTCAGGGCTCTGGTCTAGCTATATAGCCAGCTTAAAATTCTTTTCCGTCAGCCCAAGTTCATAATCAGATTTGGTGAGGGGAGTGCCATAGGTGTGACACAAGTAACAAAGGTGCTCGCAATGTACGTAGGAGTCCGGGGGGCATGCTCCCCTGGGAAATTTTGGACTTTCAAGCCTTAAAAAATGCAATGTCCCACGTTTTGAGAGGCAAATCATAATGTTGAGAGTGGTTGTCAGTGGTCATTTGGATGTTTTCATATTTCTACCCAAGATCTTTTATAATCTTTTATAATTCTATCAGTCAAGGTTTTAAAACATTTCCGTCACACACCACAAAGTTCCAGTAATTGACAGAAATACCAGTGCTGACTAGAGCAATGGTTTAGCCTACACCAGGCCTTCCTAAGGGGTTATGCCTTTATGGATTCCAGTATATCATGAATTATGTAATGGCAATTAACTGTTATATAGAAAGAGGAAATCCAAAAGACAAATATGATAGCCTTTCAACTTGTAAAAAAGATTACAAACATTACTTCCTCAAATGTGTTAGAGAATTAAGGGCAGTGGTCGAATAGTAACACAGATTTCTCCACTGTGACATTCAACACTGAAGGTTAAAAAAACAAAACATTTCTTAAGGATATAATTTTCTAGAAAAATGCGGGCAGAAATTAAACTATACACTCATATCTTTATTCTAATTAATCTAAAAGATTCAAACTTAAGTAAAGTATGGCCAGAAAACCGCTTTTAAGGAATATTCTAGTGCAGTGCCACGTTTGGATTTGGCAGGGTATTTTTTTTTCTAGCCCTTAAATTTTGACCTTAACTTAAGAGGAAATTTTACCTGTGGTGGTCAAACTTGGCGTACTTGTACCACTCCCTGGGGTTACTCTTGTACTTGGACATGTACTCGTTCACTTCCTCCACGTTAATCTCGTTGTCCTGGAAGATAATCTTCAACCCCTGCACGAGATCGTCCAACGTTTCTGGATCAGGGAGGGGATTCTGGTCGCGCTTTTTCTTCAACATTTCGTCGATCGAGTTCCCTCGCTGTTCCAGATCAACTTCTGCCATGTTTGAGGGAGTAGAATTGTCAGAAAACCGTCCTGTGATTGTTATGGAGGGTATTTGAGGGGCGGATCACGAGAAAACCGGTCTCATGGACTCGTGACGATCCTTTCTGACCCGCAGGAAGAAATTTATGGTGATGTGTTTTTTTTTCCTCCGGTGCTTTCCTCCTACGTCATGTTTAGGGTCAAAGTTCAAACAATTTGTGTCGTCAGTGGTAGAAAAAGCTACTTTATCCCATAAAATTTCATTTTAAACAACAAAATATATTTTCATAGCATAAAGATGACTTTAATTTTGCTACAAATATAAATTTTGAAAAAATATTTTCGAAATAAAGCACTGTAGGTTGTAGTTTAGTCCATTTTAAAATATAGGGGTGCATAGTATTAATTTCTAAAAAAGTGACAACATATTTGATATAAGGGAGTTTAGACTCATATTAAGTTCTAATATTAAATCTATATATTGTAGTTAATATAATCATTTCATATTTGTATTCTGGATTATACTTTATACGATTAAACAAAAAAAGTGTCCCCTATTTTTATAGTTCAGACGTCCCTTGATGACGTCGGCAGTCCGGAACCAAGAGGGGAGGGCGGAACTCTGAATTTCGACATATTTTTGGTTATTTTAGGTAGAATTCAACATGATAAAAGCAATAGTAGTCTTCAACAACCACGGGAAACCTAGGCTCATCAAGTTTTTCCAACATTACGTGAGTATCTGTGTCATTTTTCGTGTAATTTGCGTTAAAATTGTGTATGATCAACAGTTCGAAGTCTGCAACGCAACCCAAGAAAAATTATATTTTAGGAAGTTTTCTTACGTTTTTGCCTTTGAGCAACTTTCATTAAAAAATAGAAACACACTCTGTGTTTTCTACAGCGTAATAATTGAGTAGGTCTAGCAATACGTAAGACATTTAGAGCGTTAAAAAGATGGCATGTTGACGAATTTTTGTTGACAGAAAAATTATGTCACACATAAATCACATGATTGTCTGCCTTCTGTTTTGAAAAAACAAAATTTTTGGCCTAATCTAAATCAAAAACCATTTAGTTTCTATCAGTGATACAAGCTATATTGTACATTTTTTGTGTACTTGGCTTACAATACAACAAGCTAAATTTTTTGGCCCAATACAAAATTGGGTCAGAGTTTATCTTTCATTATGATTACCGAAGGAAAACATATTGTTTTTGCTCAGTTTCTTCTTCTTCTTCTCCAAACAGTGACCTTATGTTTACCGAAGGAAAACATCTTGTTTTTGCTCAGTTTCTTCTTCCTCTTTTTCTTCTTCTCCAAACAGTGACCTCAATGACCTGAACCAATGTTGTCTCTTACCACCGTAACTGGTGTTGGGTTACACCATGTTGCAATTTTATAGTAGGAGGGATTTAGACTCCTGTCTTACCATATATAAATAAATAATTTGAATGTGTTTGAGTAAGAATTAACAGAGCAGACCATATATGAGAAGGTAAGCATTTATGCATTTGCTTCGCAAATGTTATCTTTCTAGTGTTTGTTTGTTTCAATAAATCCATCTTGTTTTCCCAGAATGAAGACATGCATGCAGCAGCAGATCGTACTTGAGTGTTTGTTTGTTTAGAATGACGTTTCTTTGTTTGTTTGTACAGAATGAGGACATGCAGCAGCAGATCGTACGTGAGACGTTCCATCTTGTCTCCAAGCGGGATGAGAACGTTTGTAACTTCCTGGAGGGCGGAAGTGTTTGTTTGTTTGTTGATAATGACATGTTTGTTTGTTTGTTTGTACAGAATGAAGACATGCAGCAGCAGATCGTACGTGAGACGTTTCATCTTGTCTCCAAGCGGGACGAGAACGTTTGTAACTTCCTGGAGGGCGGAAGTGTTTGTTTGTTTGTTAATAATGACATGTTTGTTTGTTTGTTTGTACAGAATGAGGACATGCAGCAGCAGATCGTACGTGAGACGTTCCATCTTGTCTCCAAGCGGGACGAGAACGTTTGTAACTTCCTGGAGGGCGGAAGGTGGGCCTCGGGCAAGAGCTCAGACTCAGAGAAGTAACCGTGCCTCATTCACTCCCAAACTTCACAGATCACCTCCTGCTAATTACTTAGTAATTTAAAAAAGTACCTTAATTGCTCCTAAAACTAGAGTGACTCAATTAAGTGTCGAAATTTCTGAAAAAAAAAAAGCATTTAGTTTGATTGTGCTGCACCTCAGCTGAGTAATGAAAACAACCAAACAAAAAAATCACTGTAAAGCTGTAAAATTGAAAAAATTGTGATTTTGGCAGTACACACTGTTTTAATTCAGAAAAGTACAGTAGTTACAATCAGTCAAAGTTTCCTTTGCAACAATTATCACTGATCACCACCCACTAATTGCCCTAATTAACTCAATTCTCGATTCACCTTGATTGAGGATGAAACAAAAAGAAAACAGAAGAATCACTGTAAAACTACAATTTAAAAATTGTAATTTTTGCAGTACTTAAAATCTGAATTAAAACAATCAGTCAAACTTTACTTTGCAACAAGTGTAACAGAGACATTATATATTTGTATGACAAATTGCAGAAATATACTTGTATACTAATCAAATTGCATAAATATACTTGTATACTAATTAATCTTTATGGCAAATTGCGAAAACTGCCATGCAACAAGTCTAATATCTACATTCTCTTCGTACAGAACAGGGACTACTATACTGTTTGATTACTACTAGTACTTACTAATGAAGTAAAAGTTTGGAGATCAGATGCAGAATGCATAAAAGACATTTTGTGCATGATATATCTGTATGAAACAAATCTGTACCAAGATTTCACTGAAATTTAGAATGAGAGGTCATGAGAAATGAGCTTGATGGTAACATACAATTGCAACTTGACTCAGGAACAAGCTTTTGGTGATCTGTGTCTTACATGCAAGAGCTTCAGCAATAATCATGCATTTCAGGCTAATGATCCAACATTTGTGCATGAAATTGTATCGCGAAGCATCAATTCAGCAACGAATCATAAGGAAATATATTTCTGTTACTACATTTCAACACTGTGATAATAATCATTAAATTAAATGTTAATTGCTTGAAGCTCTTGTAGCTTGGGAACCATTTTTAAAAATCTTTTACAATAAGTAGACATGGCATGGTCATTTTCTCATCCATGTTTTTTTTACAATGCCAATTGTAAAAATTCTGTACCACTTTGTGAGTAGCAAATGTGTAAATGATATGAATATATACTTTTATAAATTTCAAAACCTTGATTTGAATGCAAGCAACCATATATAAAAAAACACCCCTTTTTTCCATGTTCAGCCTTAAATGCACTAGCTTGCAATGACCATTTTTTTCAAAGCTAGGTCTTTATTCATGATCAGCAGCATTATAGTTTATGTACAATTGTACATACAAACTAACCTCACAGTTTGATTTTTGCTGTTGCTGCAGTTTGATCGGAGGTTCAGACTACAAGATTATCTACAGACACTACGCGACGCTGTACTTCGTGTTCTGTGTGGATTCTTCTGAGAGTGAACTGGGCATTCTGGATCTCATCCAGGTATGGGTTTGTTTGTTTGTTTGTTTGTGTGTCTGTAGTTATAATTTTATTGAATACAGTAGTCACAGGAAGTGAGGGGTCATGGAGGTCAAAAAGTCTGTCAAAAAGCAGTTACTCAAGCAACTGGATATGATATTGGAAACGGTCAGACGTTTCAGGTAGCATCCACTACATGTACCTTTTGTCAGTGACACTGGAGACTTGTCAGAAAGGCAGGTTTTTAAGTACAAACTATCGATTGATATGCAAATAAGTGAAAACACGTCCAAAAGAAAAAAGTTAGACAAGTCAAGACAAGGATGATGCAAATTAGTCAAATAGGTCCTGTTGTTTCAAAACAGGATTTAGTCTGTGCTTTAGCTATTTTTAGATGCAGAATAAATGATTTAAAAGATCTCACATCCTCCTGTTAAAGTCTTGAACTGTGAACAACTTTTTTTTCTCCCTCAGGTGTTTGTAGAAACTCTGGATAAGGCGTTTGAGAATGTTTGTGAGCTGGATCTTATATTCCATGTCGACAAGGTGAGAACAGTTTACTTACAGTTCCAAACTGATTATTACATGCCAGGTGTCTGTTTGAAGTATATTTTAAAAAATATGTTTGGATAACAATTTGTTTGAACAATTGTTGAAGTATTTTTGAATGTGCTGAAAGGTCACTAAGTGTGTTGCTGAATGTACCATTGTTGAATGTTCTGCTAGGTTCACTCCCATAACCTGTGTTGTTGAATGTGCTGTTGTTGAATGTTCTGCTAGGTTCACACTCGTAATGTGTTGCTGAATGTGCTGTTGTTGAATGTTCTGCTAGGTTCACTACATCCTACAAGAGCTGGTGATGGGTGGAATGGTGTTCGATGAATGTACTGCTGTTGAATGTGCCGCTAGGTTCACACCTGTAAACTTGTGTTGCTGAATGTGCTGTTGTTGCATGTTCTGCTAGGTTCACTACATCCTACAAGAGCTGGTGATGGGTGGAATGGTTCTGGAAACCAACATGACGGAAATAGTCACCAGGATAGAGGAACAGAGCAAACTGGAGAAATCCGAGGTCTGGTGGTTTGTTTCAAAAGTTAAAATTAAAATCCTTCCTGCATCACCCATCTCCGTTTCTGTTGCCCTTGGCCACACATACATGATACATGTAACAGTGCAATCACTACAGCAGGGGGCTAGTCCACTGGTAGCGGTGTGTGTTTAACTCTCATGCTGTTTCCCAAATTCTGAAAGCTAAGCAGAGAGCAGTATGTGCCATTTTAAAGTCTTTGGTATGATTC
>NW_017803490.1:8454476-8523001 GCF_001625305.1 Branchiostoma belcheri | reverse complement strand
CCTACCGAATGCAAGGCGAATGCTCTACCCACTGGGTCATTGCAATGTTTGTTTTGCATAACCAAAGCAATAAACCACCTTTAGGTATAAACACACCAACTTTATACAGTAAGTACAAGCTGTGTAAGACTAGACTGTACGGTTGAGCCACTCACTCTTGGTTGAACCCCTACCCTTTTCAATGAGTGAGTGAGTGAGTGTGCTGTTACCCAAGTATAAGTTTATCTATGATATTAAGATCCATGCATGATTACACACATCATATATTATTTATTCATCTGTTGCATGACTTTACTTCTTCATTCATTCATTCTTGCTTGTTTGCTTTATTTTATTTTATTTCATTTTTTTTATTTTTTGACCAATTGATCAGCAGCATTTCTATACTTGTACTTACATGTACACTCTTCTTGCATGGAGTGGGTCTATAACTCCAGTCAATTCAGTGGAGAATGCTCAGTTTTTAGTTTAACGACAAAGCATGAAACTAACGTCACACTTTGCAGTTTGATTCTCAAAGACCCCTTCTGCATTTGGTGTCAGGTCTTTTTATATTACTTCAGTTTACCAAAGGCAAGTAAAGTCACAAAGCAGTTTATGAAGTGAACAATTTCTGGTGTACAAGAATACTGCTGATCTTCGAAGCAGCATTACATTCTCAGTGTATCCAAGAATGTAGATTTGTGCCATGCACAGTTCTGGATACTGATCCAAAAACTGTGCCTTAACATGGTTCTGGATGAAACACAATATTCTGAATACTTGTGGACTGTCCAGAACTGTGTCTGAGTACAGTTCTGGAAAAATCATGGTTCTAGATACAACAAAGGCCAACCAACCTCCCCCCTAACCTTGGACTATCCAGAACCGTGCCTGAGCATGATTTGGGATAACTCACGGTGCTGGATAAAGCATAATTCTTCATACAACAAGAGCCTTCCCCTAACCCCTGTCCATGGTGCTGATCGGTTGGTAACTGTGTCTGAGCATTGTTCTGGAAAAATCAACAGTTCTGGATACATACTGACTACTCAGAACCATGTCTGAGCATGGTTCTGGATATAAAGTATAGATCTGGACATGCCTGGATTATCCAGAACTGTGCCTGAGCATGGTTGTGGAAAAAGCAGGGTACTAGATGCCCAGAACCGTTCTAGATAAAGCTGGCTCTAAAAACAACAAAAACCTCCCCCTAACCCCTGTCCATGGTGCTGATCGGTTGGTAACTGTGCTGTTTGTTTTTTTGTTCCTCCATCAGGCGGGTTTGACAGCTGTGCCAGAGAGAGCAGCCTCGGCCGTTAAGGTTTCTAACCTTTCTATACAGTCACGCTTTTCTTTCCTTCATCTTACTCATGATTTTACCTCTCATTATGCTAATTTAATGTCAGAAATACCCGTTAAGAAGTACAATTATGTACATGTAAGAAAATTGGAGAATAGTTAATGTATTTCTAGATATATATCTAAAGTCAGTGAATTCTATGTCTATTCTAAGCTTGAAATTGCATTTTTCTAATGATGTATTACATGAACATCAATGTGTATTTTCATCAATCAAATGCATGAGCCACATGTATTTTGGCTGTGTATCATTCAAAAGTACACAACCAAAATACATGTAGCTTCAGCATTCAACCAATATGTTGCTTTCAATGCATGATCTTGCCATCCTTGCATTGTGCCTTATAAATAATCATTTTGTCCTTTCAGTTATATTATAGGTACTCAGTAATGCATTGATAATTTCTGCTGTAATCTTAAAAGTTGGCTCCATCATAAATTGCCAGCTTTTGCCCAACTTTGCAGCCCTGTTCATCAGATATTTCCCTAACAGCCCTTCCTTTCCTGGCTGACTATGAACACTCATCTTTCTCTCTCTCAATTCCCTACAACTTGCATGTGTAGGTTTCCCATTGGCTGTCTTTCCCACCCTCCATGTAAGCAGCACGTCGGCAGAACGTACTGCACCTGCGCAAAACCTGAAATGTATTGTGCATAACACTTCGGTAGAACATCTTATATAAGGTCGTATTCGCATATATAAGGTTAATATCCTGTGTATGGTTTCTAAATGTTATGTCAGAAAAGATATCTTATGCAACATGCAAAATTCTGATGCAATGTTGACCCAGAAGTCAACATAAACTCTCAAAAATCAAGGTTTCGCGCAGGCGCAGTACATTCTGCTGACGTGCTTCCCAACCCCAGGAATAATTCACCAATCAGAAGGCTTGTTATATAACATGTTTTGTTTGTTTGTTATCCCAGGCTGGATTGGCCGGGGCTCCAGCCAGGGTTGTGTCAGCGGCGAAGAATTTGGATCTCCCGAAACTTCCGTCCAACATTCAGCTGCCAAATCTGCCTTCCTTCAGATGAAGATCAATTTTTTCATCATCTTCTTCCATTTTGCATCCATTTCGTGTAATACATTGACAAGACTGCATTCGCATTTTCTGAATTGATTTCTGAACTGAACTATTTTTTTTTATAAAAAATAGTTTTTTTCATCACAATCTTTCATTTTCCATTTCCTATTGTAATACTGCATTTTTTTTAGGAAACTCACTCCCTTGTTAATTTTTTTTTTTTACAAAAATTGTTTTGTAGCAAGTAGATTTCATTAGTTCCATTGCAAGCAATGCTTAAAAATACGCCAATTGTTAATACAGCCCCAGACCATTTTAGTCCATTCTTCATACACCTGTATGTAAGCAAACATATACTGCCTACAAAGAACTTGCAACCATTTTGCAGCCAGTTAGCCCTTTCAGGGACCTCCCTAAACAATGGAGCAGTGGAGCTCCTCCACCCAGTCCTTATCTCAGCTCCACCCTGTTAATTTTCAAAACTAGTGTTTTTACACCCTTTTCCAGGGTTCTTTGGTCAAATTTACCGATATTTCGCACCCTCCTCCATTCTGTCCTAAATTTCTGGGGAGATCCCTGCGCTCAGTCACTTAAATTCCTGTTCTATCTCATGATCAGTACTGGATATGTACTACTTTTGTAACATTACAACCACCAAGAAATTTAGATAGAAATCCTATGTATACCAGATCAGGTACTAGTATGCAGGCAAAACTCTGCCAGCAGTACATGTATGCCACCTAGTGTTTCAGGTGGGAACTGCAGCTCTGACATTGCCCCACTGTACAGAGGGGAGCTTGCTTGGGAAGGGCTGTTATTAAAGTGTCATAAGCTAATTTTTCAATCTAGATGCTTTAAAAGACTTTTACTTTGGTAGTAATTTCTAATAATTTAAAAAAAATCACATTCTAAGCGTTAGAATAAAAAATGAATTGTGTATATGCCAAAAATTGTTATCTTCAAAATCCAAGAGTTCCAAGAAACTTGTTTAAGAAAGTGATAAAATGCTGCAAGAAAGAAATCTGTACACTGCTTCATGTACTCCCCTCTTTTGGGGGTGGTAGAGTCTAACTTTGTCATGGCTGTGCCTCTTTATGGGTTAGTCCACTTAAAGAAAAGGGGCTAGCAGGGTAAAAGTAATATAGCTATACAAAAGATGCTTCAGTTTTGTGACAAACAATATAGGTAATGTGTACCTTTCTGGCTGCCATAATTTTAACTGTGGCATAGCAACTGAGGAACAACTGTGTTCATGGTAAAAAAAAAATTGAATTTTCTCATATACTCCTGCCAATATCTTTCATGGTTTATTCTATACATTACTAGCCTCCGTAGCAGGCTTATAGAACTGGGGGTTTGGTGGTCTTCGGCTGTTTTCTGATTAGCCTCCGTAGCAGGCTTATAGAACTGGGGGTTTGGTGGTCTTCGGCTGTTTTCTGATTAGCCCAATTCTAAAAAAAACGGGGGTAATTCAACCAGGCCGGCTATGTTGTCTATATGCAATCAGAAAATAGCACATAAAAGCTCCCAAAGACCCGCCAAGAAACCAGTTTTTGGCATGCTATGGAGGCTAATTCATTACCACTATTTGAAACGCCTTACTCTGTAGGGTTAGATATATCACTGTATTGCATTATTGTAATTTATCAAATATTATTATTCTATCCCTTTTGCCTTTAAATCATTCTGGTCAGCGATACTGGATATTATTGTCAAGGCCATTGCTGAAAAATTAAAACTTATTCACTTGGAAAAGATTGTGTCTGTGAAATTTTTTCTTCATTCATTCTTATTATGATATTAAACCTATCGCTAAAATTATTTGTCTTAGGTAAGGCTCTGTAAGGCATTTGCTTGTCAAAGACCTATATATATATCCTATTTTGATTCTCTTAACTTGCTGACATTTGTTTAAACGTAAAACAAAGTAAATAAATTATAGGACAAAATGGCTAAAGAAAGAGACATTTGAAAGAAAAACAGACATGAAAGTAGAATTTTATTTCATTCAAGTCAACTTTAGGACAAACATTACTTACAACACAAATTATATCATAATTACACTTTATACAAAAAAACTCATTTTCTCTTAGTATGTAAAATATGCTCAAGTGCACAGCAAGTATGTTTTCTGGTGAAAATATATGATCTTTATGTCAAAATTTTTTCTGAATAAATGCCAAATATATCATTGTAATGATCCACTCTATATGTTTTGAATTGGATAGCAGCCTTTTTGTGGTGGGAATGTAACAGTACATGTAAAACAAAATGTCCTTTAAAAACACACACAAATATTTAGGAAATTTTGAGACATCTAACCAAAATATAGATGTCTATTTGTTGTACATGTATTTTCTACCCTGGCACTAAATATAACTTTAATGATTTCATATAATTTATGTTCCAACCTTCAAAAGAAATAGACATAATATATGCCTGAGGTGCTGTCAAAATTGCTCACGTTTTACAAAGTTATTAGCGACGGGGGCCGACATCTACCAAATACCTTTGACCCAGTGTTGACGTCACACTTCAAAGAAGCCACGTGACAAGCCTCACTGGGTCAGTCTACTGAGGAAGACCAGAGTGAATGGTCAAAAGCTCTAGGTGAGAGAATTTTTGTGTTGGATCTAAAGTTTTAACTCTAAACATGTAACTACCAACACAGATGAACTTTCATGATAGAAGTTATTAGCTTGCATTTTGTTACTAAATACTACATACAAACTTACACTAACCAAAAATCATCACTGCCCCCCATTTGAAGGACTGTCGATGCCGCTATCTTGCTGTAACAGCTTCTGTATTCTAAGAGGCTGAACTGAGCTGCCAGTATATTTCCTACCATCTACACTATGCGCGGTTCCGTGCCTATCTTTTCCTACGTGTACTTTAGGGTAGGATGAAACCTTAGCTGGTTTGCTAATGTGTGGCGTGACGTTTGCATTTCTGCTGTGGGGTTTAGTTCTGTACAAACCCTGGTTGTTCCGGTCGGAACTGGTTCCATCCGGAATACGCTGGCTGTAACCAGAATCTTCCAGTTGGAACCGGTTGTGGCTGGTTTGATCTGGGTGGTTTTCTTTCTCCCTGCTTTTGCCTGGTTTTGGTTTGTCGGACACGGCGAGTCTAGTGGGGAGATCGATGTATTCGGAGTCGGCAGAAATATCTGAAAGAGCCGGGGAGGGGGCTTGCGTATGTCGCGTTACCAAGGGAACAGGCTTCTTTGGCGAAACGGACATCTCCGCCAACAAGGCTTGCATCTCCCTATTGGGAGGGGGCACTCTCATTGGCTGCCTCCGGTCACCTGACCTGCTGTTCTCTTTCGCGATTGGCTGGTGCCTGTATTTCTCTGGACCAATGAAATCAGGTTGCCTGCTGGAGGATTTTTCAACCTCTCTCTGTCTTCTCTTTTGAGATCGATCAGTTCTTTCTTCGACAGAAGTCTCGCTGCTTACGCTATCTGCTCTATCTCTTTCCCTTTTCTGTGAACTGCTATGGTATCTTCTGTCCCCACTAGCTTTGTGATCAGAGATTTTCCCACCGGAAATTGTAAGGTCCTCCATGGAGTGAGCGTGAGCAGACAGAGGTTTAAACTGGTCTCTTGCTCTCACTGTAACGTTTACAGGCGAAGCCCTCCCCGAAGTTGTCTCCCCTGCAGTCGTGGACAAACTTTCCATGGAATGGAACTGCCTGGAGTGCTCTAACTTTGCAGAATTTGCGTGTGTGAATTTCGGGTTGCTACTAGCGCCTTCGAAGCCGTTTCTTTCTTCTAAGTAACTGCCCATAGTGTCCTGCCTCTGTTTCTGAGTTGTATAGTCTGAGGTATCAGTGTGTTTCCCCGAGTTCTTGTGCCTTCCTGATGTTACGCCTGTTTTTGCACCACTCCTGCTGTTTGGGTGTTCAGACGATCGTGATTGGACGGATCGACTTCTTGTTCCCTTGGCAACGCTCCGAGAGTTCCCATTGGTGGATACCCCTGCGGTGTGGCTCTCTGAGCCCACAGATTCAGCGTGGTGGGTCCGGGGACCAGATCTGGGTTTGTCCTGGGCTGAGGTTGTCGAGGTGTCGTCCCTGTCGGAGTCTAAAGCCGACTCCAGCGCTCGAGCCATGATAGCCATCTTTCTGGCACTGTTCAAGGTACTACTGGAAGGGAAAACATCAAGAAGTCAGTATCAAGTAGTTAGTATGTCAAATATGATCACTCAAGGTGGACAACATTTGTAGACTGTCAGACTGCCCCTATGAGTGAGTGAGCGAGTGAGTGGGTGGGTGTTTGAGTGAGTGAATGAGTGAGTGTGATAGTGACTGAGAGTGATTGAGAGTGAGTGATTGAGTGACTGAAGAAGAGAGGTTGTGAAAGTGAAAGAGTGAGGGTGGGTGAAACAGTGAGAGTGAGCGAGAGTCAAAGAAGTGAGTGAGTGAATGAGTGAGTGAGTGAGAAAAAACCCCAATCCATGCTTTCAAGGGTGAACATCTGTCACTGAATCACTCACTCTCAGTCACTCTCACAATAATGTAACCCAAAACTTGCAAGTGGTTCATATGAGCCTTGTTTTGAGGTGAAAATTGAAGTGAACAAAAAAAATGCTTACCCCTGCCCCCCTTCCCTTTTCTCCTCCTCCAGTAGTTGATGCAGACACTGGAGGTAGTACCTCCTCAGTTTCCTCCCTGTCAGGTGCTTCTCTCGTGTTACCTCCTTCTTAAGACTCTCCGCTGTCCGCGAGCGACTCGACTCCAGAAACTGCTTAACATCATCTACAGAAACACACAAAATGGTATAAACGAGTTAATCTAAATACGGTATTTCATTTATGATTGTTGAATCTTGAATGAAAAGACAACATGATTGAGAAGAAATAATAATTTATTACATCTTATTTTCAACTACTGAACTAGAGAGAAAGAGAGAGAGGCGAGAGAGAGGGAGAGACAGAGAGAGAGACAGAGAGACAGAGAGAGGAGAGAGAGAGAGAGAGAGAGAGAGACAGAGAGAGAGAGAGAGAGAGAGAGAGAGAGAGAGAGAAAGAGAGAGAGAACAGTGTTTCTGTGCTGCATACCTTTAATCTTGTTAACAGTAGTGAGGTAGTGGTTCCTGAGTTCATGCATGCCCTCACTGGCACTGTCTGGCAAGGAGTCCACATCAAAGTCAGTCTGCAACAGAAACAAATGTCACAAACATGTTTTATCAAATTTATTGGTTCAGCTGTACAAATGACAGCCAGGGTTGCCTAACTACAGTTTTTTTTTACTATTTTTAAGGGCTAACCCTGGGGACAAGGACAACAAACTACGTAACAAATGGACAAGAAATAAAAATTCAAAGTCGTCAACGAATAACATCTACATGTACACGATTATCTATACATAAATACACAAAGGTTTAAACTACAGTTATTGTTGCAAACATTATTATATAATAGCTAGCGTAGTAGTAGAAGTAGAAGTTTTTCCAGACAGTTGTTGCCTGTCTCCTGTTGCTGTATTGCAATGAGTGGTATACTTGATTGTAAAAGCAATTAGCCTTCGGGCATGATTTTGCAAATAAAGTTTCTATTAAAAAATGTTGAGGAATTTGTCTGTTATTAAAAGTAGCAAAGCACCCTACCTGGCAGGGTGTCTGCACCATTTCAGTCCTTTTCTCCGAGGGGTGTGGCTGGCCAGTTGCCATGGCAACTGCCCGTTCCTTCTCCAGTTCCGATATCCTGGTCTCCAGAGCTGAGATCTCCTTGGTGTATTTTCCCTCCAGTTTTGTCCTAAGTTGATAAAAAAGGTTTAAGTTAATAAGGTACTCCAAAGAATGGACAGTGATGAGTGGCCTAAGAAGATCCTCACACTGGATGTGGAAGGCCCAAACCCTCATGGTCAATGGTTCAACAAGGTAAGGGAGGACTTCCACCACTTGAACCTATATAATGTCAACCCACAGGAAAGAGGCAAGTTGGCGGGCTGCCATCAAGCCTCAGTATTGAGTGAATGAGTGAGTGAGTGAGTGAGTAAATGAGTGAGTGAGTGAGTGAGTGAGTGAGAGTGAGTGAGTGAGTGAGTGAGTGTAAGTGAGTGAGTGAGTGAGTGAGTGAGTGAGTGAGTGAGTGAGTGAGTGTGTGAGTGAGTGAGTGAGTGTGTGAGTGAGTGAGTGAGTGAAGTAGTTGTAACTCAGGGATTTTAATCCATGAAAAGCATTGGCTGACTGATAAATATGGAAGATGATAAACTTAAAGTTGATCCAGTCAAACCTATAGGAGCGCCCATCTTTACATAAGGACCACCTTTTGCTGGTCGCTTAGATAATTTTTCCCATTGACACAAGCATAAAGAATCCTGTCTATAGTGACCACCTGTCCGAATAGACCTGATTTTATTGGTTTGCTGGGCAGTTTTAACTATACTACCATGCAAAATCAAACAAGCTTTCCAGGATGTTATAGACTGAATACCTGAGTTTCTCTTTTTCTCCTTGTAGCTTTCCCTCCAGCTTTCCTTTCTCCTCCAGAGCTCTTCTCAATTCTTCTGTCAATTCTCTCTTCTCTTCCTCCAGTCTGTCCAACAGGTCCTTTTGTTCTGCACTCAGGTTCCTACAATGTCAGACAAGTTGTGGCTTAGTATTGGAGAAAGTGTCTTGTATTTAGATTGCTATAAATGTATAAGGTTATTGCAAATACATGCCCAACAGCTAATGTCAAGTATACTTAATCATATAAATAATGATGATAAATAATTATGATACTACTATATAAAGAGCTAGTTACGACAGTATACTATATATTCCAAGACATACATGACAATGATGGTAAAAATTCTATGTACTTTTGCAGGAATTCAAACAAAGACTGGCGTTGTACAGTAGAAATTTGTCCAATTTATTGTGCTGGAAATTTCAGTTTAAACTTACTTGAGAAGCCCACAATCATTGCAAATGAATCCGTCTGTTAATTACATAGCAGTATAAAGTAGGGGAACATGGATTGTATCATACTTCTGCAGGAATTCCAGCTCCTTTCTGGACCTCTCCTCCAGCCGTTTTATCCTGGTCTCCGAGTGGGCCAGTTTGGACTCCAGGCTGGCCCGTTCTCTTTCCCAGATCTCCTGCTGGCCAGCCTGGTCTTGTTCCCAGGTCTCCCTGTCCCTCTGGTGCTCTGAGGCCAGGCTGCTTCTCAGGATTTCTTGATCTTTCTTCATGAGGATCTCCTTTCTCTTGCACTGCTGTTCCAACTGGAGGAAGAAGATGGAAATTGTACAAAATTTATTTGATGGACATTGAAACATAAGCAAGGCAACAGAAGTTCTGCTTGAAAGAAAAGAAAATCCCAATAACTTAAAACTTTAAGGCAGTTTACTGGTTATGAGAAACAAACACACAAACTTGCACTAGGGGTTAAAGAGGCCATCTACATCAGGGCATTACAACCATCACTCAACAGAGATGGGGGGGCGCCACAGACTTTCTGCAACCTATGATCCACTGCTCACGGAGTCACGTGTGTTATCTGCGCGACGTCACGGAAGCGGTGGATTGTTCATCCCTTGACAGACTGGAGTTGTACAGTCAAAAATTTGGGTAAGTCCAATTTCTTGTGTTCTGTTCACAGTTCAAACTTGTTTCTTAACACACAAACTTACCTGCTCTATTCTATCCTTCAGTCTCTCCTTTTCCACCATGACAGTCTCCAAGTCGACCTCATGGTCTCTGTCCAACCTTTGCCGCTCAAGGTCAAACTCACCCCGCCATCTGACCTCTAACCTCTCCAGCTCCTTCTTGTACTCCTGAACTTTACCCTCTGACCTCTCCAGCTGCCTGGTATGCTCGTGTATTTTGTTCTGAAGCTCCTGTTTTTCCCAGTCCTGCTCTTTGTCCCACTCTGCACGAGCTGTGCCAAGCTCCTGTTGGATGATGTTGTCTTGTTCTATTCTCAGCTTCTGCAGCTCCTAGTATATAAAAAAAGATAATTTAAATATTTCATCCAGATTTGGACATTGACATATGCTGTGCACAAGAACCACAGGACAGAGGCAAATGGTGGGCTGCCATCAAGCCCCAGCATCAGTGTGCAAGCACGTCTAACCCTCAGAACATGGGGAACAACAAACGTTAAACCGGATAGAGAGAGAAAGAGAGAGATTTGGACATTGGAATTGATGTTGTAGTTACTATTTTTGTTTAGGGCCACCAAATTTTGCAGAGAAAATGTGTGTTTTCTCAGGTGGGTATGACATCAGGTGGGTATGACATAAATAAAATACTACACGGTGTATTCTGCATCACCGTCAGTCCCAGCCCTCCCGCAAATCGGATCTCCCTCCGGCCTTCGGGCAATCCACCCACGGTTGGGCTGGTGTCTTGGGTGATACAGAATACATTGTGTTGTATTCTCTGTCTTTACCTCCTACAGGTTGCTTATTGTATCATTCAAGTAGATCAACAAGAAAAGAAAACATAAATATCCTATGCAAAAGTATTTACCTCCTGAAGGTTGTTAATTGTCTCCTGCAGCTGTTTCTCCCTGCCTGCACCAGTCTGCTGTAGCTGTCTGGAGGCCTCCTGAACAGCCCGTGTCACCGCCTGGTCTTTCTGCTTCTTCTGTTCTTTCTCCCACTCTAGCCTGGCTGACTTCAGGGCGACAGAAACCTGCAGGCACAATTTACCAGTTGTTATCATGAAAGTTCATCTGTGTTGGTAGTTACTATGTTAAAAGTTAAAACTTTAGATCAAACACAAAGAAATTCTCTCAACTAGAGCTCCTGACCAGTCACTCTGGTTTTCCTCAAAAAACAACACGTGACAACACTCACTGGGTCAGTCTACTGAAGAAGACCAGAGTGACTGGTCAAAAGCTCAGTTGTGTTGGATCAAAAGCTTTAACTCTGAACAAATTTATCATTTGGTTTGTTTGTTTTGCATACAATTTGTATGGCAAACCACCTTTAGACATAACACACGAGTTTTGTACAATGAGTACAACCTGTGTAACACCCCAGTAATACACTAACCTCTCTCTTAGTGTTTTCTTCTTGCTGTTCCAACTGTTCTTTCCTGAGGACCTCCATCTCCTGCCCATGTTTCTGCCGCTCCAGTGCCTGTTCAGACATCCACTTGCTGCGGGCAGCTATAAGTGCCTGCTCAATCTGCCTTCCAACAGTTTCCTACAAGTATTCGAAAGATGACGACAAAGTTCAAAAGGTTTCTTTGAATGTACCCTGGTTGACAAATCAAAACTAGCCAAAACCATCTTGCAAAGAACAGTACAGGGAGGACAGAAGAGTTTTAGGGCAACAGAAAAGATGGGAGGATAACATCAGAGAATGGATCAGCATGACACTAAGTGAAATGTTAAGAGGAACAGACAACCGAGAAGGGTGGAGAAAATGGTCATCAGATCATCTGTGGTGCCCCAACAGTCAAACACTGAAACAGTTAGGCTAATGAGATGAGACAAAGTCCAAAGAACCAATACAAAAAATGGTTTGAATACGCCAAAAAACAGTTACTTAAAGATTTAATAAGCAGTGACACTAGAGAGTTGCAACAGAAAGGCATTTGTAAGACTAGTACGAACTATTGATTGATATGCAAATCAAATTTCTTCTGCAAGAGTCACTGACGAAAGGTAGTAGATGCTACCTGAAATGTCTGTTTTCAAAATCATAATCATCCAGTTGCTTGAGTAACTCTTTTTTGGCATATCTTATTACCTGGATGTCCAACCTTCATCTACATAACATGAGAAAGGTTTGGATATCTAGAAACTAACCTGGTTCTTTGTTAGCCATTCGACTTCAGCCGAGTTGACGGCAGTTTGGACAGCCTGGGCCTTGTCTGTGGCTGACTGGGCGAACCACGCGTCTTTCTCTGTCGCTAACAGTCTGTGGAACTCCTCCTCCTTAGAAAAAAAAATGGAAGAAGTAGTTCATTAATGACATATTGAAATGATGGACCCATAGATGTACTATGAATGAAATTGTACATCACATATTGTAGCATTGACTTATTTCTTTTGTCCTGTTTCTTTTTTTTTGCGTGCCACTGGTGACTTTCAACAGAACTCCAGACTACCGGTATGTGATGTCTCTTTTTCTCTGTCTCTCTGTGTGTTTCTCTCTCTGTCTGTGTCTCTCTCTTTGTCTGTCTCTTTCTGTCTCTCTCTCTCTGTCTCTGTCTCTGTCTTTCTGTCTCTGTCTCTCTTTCTGTCTGTCTCTCTGTCTGTCTGTTTCTGTCTGTCTGTCTCTGACTGTCTCTCTCCCTCTCTCTCTTACTGTTAATAGGTGATAAATATTTAAAGAGATAATTCCTCATTTTACCCTGTTCTCAGCTGCCTCCTTCTCCCACTGTGCCTTGTGCTTGACCAGGGCCTCTCTGACGGCTGTTTCCTGCTGCACCTGCCACTGCTGCTTGGCTGGAAAGTCACAACGAAGAAAAGTTATACTATACCATATACATGTAATGTGTTTCACAGCTTGAAATGTTGGATGCACAATGCATGTTTTTGCTGAAATTTTTATCCACTTTATCTTAGTCTTGAATGAATATACAGAAAGATAAAGCAGCCATCCTAGACTGAGGTGAACCATGATGCTTTTTCAAGTAGCTTATAGTGCAATGCTGCTTTGCTATAGATTGCTGTAGCCAACCACACAGGTCATCCCTATTATTCTCTGTATGTGTGTTGGGTTGCATGCAGAGGTTTGGTGCTTATGCCTCAAGCTCTCTCATACACATCAAGGCTTTACATGTACGTCACCAATTCAGAAATAACTGCAATCCCTCACATGTCCATAACTGTTCAAACCCAGGGATTGAATCTGTACCTTGTTGCAGCCTTTCGTCGAAGTCTCCCTCCGACTCTGCCTCGTGTCTAGCGAGCCACTCCTGTTCCGCTGCCTTCACAGCCGCTTCCACAGCCGCCTTCCTCGCCTGGCTCTGTTCTTCTACCCACTCTACTTTGGCCATCGCAACCTGCAGACACAAAACTAGTCAGTAAAGAGCAACAAACTCTTTAACTTCACTGCAGCTTCCACGGCTGCCTTCCTCGCCTGGCTCTGTTCTTCTACCCACTCTACTTTGGCCATCGCAACCTGCAGACACAAAACTTGTTAGTAAAGAGCAACAAACTTTAACTTCACTGCAGCTTCCATGGCCGCTTTCCTCGCCTGGGTCTGTTCTTCTACCCACTCTACTTTGGCCATCGCAACCTGCAGACACAAAACACGTCAGTAAAGAGCAACAGTGGTTGTACAATGTATCAGCTACAAAAATGTATACAGATACGAAAACTGTATTTATCAACCATTTTTAGACTTCAGAAGGGCCTTTCCAAGTTAGCTCCAAAAATAAATACAACTGGAAAGGTACACATGTAACATTCGCAAAGCAAATGCATTATGCATTACCTTCATATATGGTCTGCTCTGTTAATTCTTACTTAAACATATTCATAATTATATACATACATGTATATATGGTGACAGAAGTCTAAATTCCCCTGCTATAAAATTACACCATGATGTAACCCAACACCAGTTACCATGGTGACAGACATGTGGTTCAGGTCATTGACCTTATTGGTTTGGGGAAGAAGAAGAGGAAATGGAGCAAAAACAATTTGTTTTCCTTCTGTAAACATAACAAATTTTCTTCCTACCTTTGTTTCTATCTCTCTCCTCATCTCCTCCTCCTGCTCCCTGGACCACTTCTCCCTGACTGTTGCCATGACAACCTTGTGACTGTCCTCCAGGTCGACCTTCAGACTCTCCAGAGCATCCTGCTTCTCTTGAGCACATTCTTCCTGAACCTGTCATCAGAGATGGGAGATTTCAATTGTGTCACACAAAAAGACACCACAAAGATACTGGCCATGAAAGTTCTTGATAAATTCTTGTTTAAAGTTAAGCCTTTTGATCCAACACAAAGTTCTCTCACCTAGAGCTTTCGACCAGTCACTCTGGTCTTCCTCAGTAGACTGACCCAGTGAGGCTTGTCACGTGGCTTCTTTGAAGTGTGACATTAACACTGGGTCAGTCTAATGAAAGTTCATCTTTGTTGGTAGTTACATGTTTAGAGTTAAACCTTTTGATCCAACACAAAGAAGTTCTCTCATCTAGAGCTTTCGACCAGTCACTCTGGTCTTCCTCAGTAGACTGACCCAGTGAGGCTTGTCACCTGGCTTCTTTGAAGTGTGACATCAACACTGGGTCAGTCTACTGAGGAAGACCAGAGTCACAGTCAGACTGGTCGAAAGCTCTAAGTGAAAGAACTTTGTGTTGGATCTAAAGGTTTAACTCTAAACATGTAACTACTCATACCAACACAGATGATCTTTCCTGATTGATAAATTCTTGTTCTCCAAGCAAATTTTAAGGTGGAAGATTGTATCATAACTTCTTCCTCTTTGTCTAACAGTTTGAACCGACCTGTGCCAGTTTTTGTTCCATCTCCTCCGCATGTTCTTCCCTCAGTCTGTCCGTTATGGAGTCCTTCTCTCCACACACCTGGATGTAGTCTTCTTTCACTCCATCCAGCTCCTGTAAGGCCTGGTCCAGCTCAGCCCTGGAAACAGGAATGTAATGCATCAGCTTACGATAAATAATGTAGTTACAAAAGTCAATCAAAAGTATTTGTGGTAAAAAATACTCCAGTAGGCTACAATGTGTTGGTTTTCGTATCTTTGCAGGAAATCGATGAAGCGGGCAGGCAAAAAAAAAACCTGTTTCCTAGGAATTCAAAGGCTACCAGAAGTACTAGACTGGTTACCAAACCTATTATAGCTCCCAAGTCCTACATCCTCTCTGCAATTCCTCTCTATTTGCAGAGGATGTAGGACTCGGGAGCTATAATAGGTTTGGTAACCAGGCTACATAAGAACCACAAGTCAACATGTCAAAAACTAGTGTTTTGTAGTTCAACTCTAGTTTAAATTATTGAACTCTGGACAACAGTGTCATTTACTACAAAATGTAAATACATGTGGATTTCTTAAAAGGTGGTGGATTTTATAGTCTTGATAACACACTTACTGTATGTCTGCGACCCTTTTCTCACAGGCTTGCAGGTCAGCGTCCCTCTGCTCAGCAAACTGTTGTTCCAGCTCATGTCTCAGCTTGTTGGTGGAGTCTTCATGTAGCTGCAGACAGGCCTGTTGCGCTCTGGTGGGAGGAAAAATTAATATATACAGAAAGTTCCTAGGATAAATTTTCCCGTCAATCAGTAAAAGTCCCATGTACATAGGCCAGATTTTAAAGAAGAGTGGTCTTCTTGGGCAGTTTTGAGGGTAGCTCTAGTTCTATGTACAAAATTCCATACTTACAGTTCGTAAACAAATATCCCAAACAGTTTTACACCGTCCAAAACATTTCTGAAACCTTTACCTGTACCTGTCTTTACAATCAGCAAGCTGTTAATTTAGTATAGTGGGAAACTCAAAATTCGGATCCACAAGGACTAAGATTAGGGTTGCAGGTATTAGGCTGAAATTTCTGTACACCTACTTTTCCACAGCCTGGGTCTTGTCCTGGTCGAACTCTGATACCATCTGAGCCATGTCTCTCTTCAGCTGCTGGTTCAGTTCATTCAGCTGCTCCTCACTTGAGGAAACCTCTTCAAGACGCAGCTTCACATCCTGAAGGAGGAACAGAATCTGATGTAAAAAGGGAGGACTACAAGTTTTTTAATGGTTGTCCTACAATTGCAAACTGAGAACATTTTTGAAATACTCATGCATGTGTCCAAATTCAGCTCTCTAGTTTTCTGAAAAGGCTGTCTTACATCCTTGTTGGTTGGTCATGTCATAACTATCATACAACAAATTACATGTGCCCTACAGGGTGTGTTTGATTTTGATGTTACAAACTGAACCAGCAGTACTTCATGTCACCACTAGGTGGTGTTGCTAGACGTGAGTGCGCCCCAAAACATGGCTAGGGAATGCCAGTCTCTTGCTCACTAGCCCAGCATTTCTTACCTCATATTCCCTATCCAGTGTGTTGTACTGGTCCCTCAGACTGTCCAGTTCCTTCTGTAGCCTGTATCCATCTAATCCAAAAACCAGAAATGCTGGGAAGCGAACCCATGACAATCTCGATCTCTTGTGTTGCTAGCCTAGCCACTCGACCATTCTTACCTCATATTTCCTGTCTATTGTGTTGCACTGGTCTCTGTGTCCAGTTCTTTCTGACATTGCTGAGCTTGCATCACCCTATTTATAAAACCAGGAATGGCAAGGATCGAACCCACAACCTCTTTTATTTTTGTCATTCTTACCTCATATTCCCTGTCTAGTGTGTTATACTGGTCTCTCAGAGTGTCCAGTTCTTACTGACACTGCTGACCTTGCATCACCCTATTTATAAAACCAGGAATGGCAAGGATCGACCCCACGACCTCTTTTATTTTTGTCATTCTTACCTCATATTCCCTGTCTAGTGTGTTATACTGGTCCCGTAGAGTGTCCAGTTCCTTCTGTAGCCTGTCCAATCCTGCTGAAGATCCACCCGGTACTGACAATTCAAGATCACGCTCCAGAGTTTTCACCTTCATCTGGGAAAAAATGATGTTTCGGTTTATTGCTGTTGCTGGTGTTGTGTCCCACACATAGAACAAATACAGGACAGGCAATACTCATTTCCACTTGAGTTATGTGAGGAAAGTTGTGTAAAGTGTCTTTCCCAAGGCACAAGATCAATGGCATGTCAGGACTCGAACCTGGGACCTGTTGGTTCCAAATCGAGTACTCTGCCGTTGCGCCAGAATTCAGCACCAAAACAACGAACGATTCACCCTTGGACTTACCTTCAGAAGTGTAGACCTCAGAGTTTGGATTTCTAGAGTTTTTAACAACAGCTCAGCTTCCTGTTCAGGAATACTGTCATCTGCATCTTCCTCATCTGCCATTTTGTACTGAATTATACTGACTTTCCTAACATTAAATTCATGAGGTAGCACTTTTCATAACTGTTTATGCCTTGACGTTCTAAGACAGCCAAAAACCGTTGACTGCTGCTTCTATATGTTACCATTTTTTCACATTAAGAGCCAAAACTCTTTCAGGCAAGTATAAAGTTGGTAAAATAAGGAATAACCCAAGAAGCAAAACACTTCTTGCCTTCTAGTTTCTGTATTTTAGAGGGAGTTACTTTGAATAAACCGTCAGACGGTTTTAGGGCGTTACCTAAGCTTATTCAACACTACCCTTTGTGTAAGAAGTTTACAAAACACACCCTATCCCTTCTATAGCCTGGTTACAGTACAAGTTTTAACTGTGTTGAGCACCGTTTCAACGCTGACTAATAATAAACAGAGACTAAAACTTGTTCTAAAACACAAAGCAACGACAAAGCTAGACAAAAGATCGAACTGTAAGCACACTCAAAAAGTTTGAACTGTGTTTAACACCGTATCACCATGAAATAACAACAAACAGACAATACAACACTCTTGTCATGACTCCCCAACACCCGTTTACACAAAACAAAACTCTTCACACAAAAGGTTGGACAGTTCAGGCACACAGAGGCAAAAATAAAGCATCTTTTAATTGTTTGTAAAGTCTTTGGCCTGATCGTTGTAGGGGGGCATTTTTACTGTAGGTGTGAATAGGTGTTGGAATACCTCGGTTGCTAATTTCATGAACTGGAGTTACTCGGGTTCACTTTGGGAGCACAGCAAGGAAACGTAAAAAGTTGGACTGGAAGTAATTTTCCTTTTTTCTTAAAAATCTTTCTTGTGTCTGGTTTATTATTACATTGTACATCTACTAAGGATGTTATCCTAAGTGTTATTTTGTTGACTGGTTTGTTCGTTTGCTTTTTAGGTTATGGATGGTTTTTACTACACTTGGGTCCTCTTGCTGAAACTTTCCATACTGAAATTGCAAGCAAATGCAACATATTTCACCCTAGTCCCTCTCCTTGAAAAATGGAGTGTTTTGAAATCCCCTTCTACAAAAATGGAAACTTCCAAAATAATTCAATCTATAGATGTAGGTTCTCATGCACCAAAGAATAGGTTTGATTTTTGTTTGTTTATTCAGATCTTCAAGTTAGGGTGAACAGGACTATTTCCTGAGAGGGGTGAAGGAGGCTATATAAATGAGGGCCCATCCCCCTTCATTGTCTACCAGATACATTTGACCCAGTGTCACACTTCAAAGAAGCCACGTGACAAGTCTCACTGGGTCAGTCTACTGAGGAAGACCAGAGTGACTGGTCGAAAGCTCTAGGTGAGAGAACTTTTCGTGTTGGATCTAAAGTTTTAACTCTAAACAGGTCTAAAAGTTGTTTATTCAGATCTTTTTTTCAATGACCTCACCTCTAGGTCGTTGCTCTTTCTCTCTGAGGTTTCTGCTCGAGCCTTCCAGGTCTCAAGGTCGGCCTTCATGGCTCGAAGGTCGCCCTGCAGCCTGGTGACCTGACCTCGCTTGGAGCGGTTGGTGCTGAGAGATCGCTCCAACTCCGCCTTCAGTCCCACCACAACTTCCTCTGGGGTCAGGCTGTCACAGACATTCGGTCTGGAAAGGGTTTTAGAAAAGTATTAACTTTGAAACTCTCTATTCGGTTTAACATCTGTTTACCATGTTCCGAGGGTTAGACGTGCCCGCGCACTGATGCTGAGGCTTGATGGTAGCTTCCCATTTGCCTGTTCTGTGGTTCTTGTGCAGTACATCAATGACATTTATTTTATCATCCTTAGGTTTGCTGTAAGGTTTCAGTCTATATGTCTCTCTGATAAAAGGTACAAATTAACAGGCTACATTCAAATATATGAGGGAAAAAATTGCATCAATGACAACTTTGTCATCCTTATTTTTGCTGTTCAATTACAGTCTGGTAGTAAATAAGGTAAAAGTAAAAAAGTAAAAAAAAAAAGAAACTACATGTAAAGAGAAAAAAGAAGAACGGTAGTAATTCAGAAGTTATTTGGCCTTTCTTATGCTTCTTTGCACCACTTTTTACATGGTAATCTCAAGACTGTGTGTGTGTGTGTGTGTGTGTGTGTGTGCGCGCATGTGAAGACACAACTATCAGTGATCCAAAAGGTATTTGGCCTTTCTTAGGCTCATTTGCACCACTTTTTGCATGATATATCTCAATACAAAATGCTGCACCTGTGGATCTTAGGAGTTTTCCAGTCCAGGTCCTTCTTGATACCGAGTTGTACGTAAGAGTCGGAGTGAGAGTCGTTGGGCGGGGTGGCGAACACTCCGAACTGGGCAGCGTTCTCGTACATCTGCAGCTGCTCTTTCAACTCCGTCAACTCATCCTACAACACAACAGTAAAATTCTGGTAAGTTCCATTACTTAAGAGTAAGCCAGAACATTTTGGTGATTCCGACAACTTTAGAAAATGGCAATGATGATGGATGATCAATGCATAATAGCAGGATTAATGACAAAAAATGTCACGACTAGTACAGGATTATGCTTTACGTTTGCAATAGTTTTAAAGGGTGAAAATCCTAACTGACAGCACAAAGCATTTTCTTTAAATTTCTCTCTAATACTCTTTCCAATACTAAGTGATTAAACAATTACCTGTAAAGCCTGGTACATCCCCTCGCTCAGTGCCTTGGCAGTGTTGGCTTGTTGAAGCTGGATCTTCAACTGCCCGATTTCCTGTACAGTACCTAAACACAAAACATCGAAACAGACAGATGGTAAAACAACATGCATGGCTTTGAGTTAAAGTCTAACTTGTAGATTTCCTCTTACTGTTGGCTTTTTAGGCTTAGGTTTTTTGGCTTCTCTTAGGCTCTGGCCTGGGTACCATCCTCCATCCATGATACTTAGTAGCTAGTGACAATAGGGAGCCGGCGGTAACTACAGAGGATGTCACCCAGGCTGCCGAAGCTCCACAGAACTCAAGTACAGCAAGGACTCATAAATGCCACAAAGGGCCAGCATGTGCCGGCTTGTCGTAAAAGTCGCTATGCACTACTGCAAATTCACAATCCCAGCTTTGTATTCCTGTGGTTTGGGAGCATTTTTGGGGGGCTGGAATTTTTTTTAATCACCCGCGCGCACTAGTATGAGGGTCTTCAGAGGATGTCATTCATAAGATTAAGTCAGTGTGGCCTAAGCTTGCCAAAGGTTAAAACGTACCAGTCTGTAGCAGCTCCCTGCACTGTTTCTGACTGTCCTCCAGACTTCGGGTCAGTCGGTTCATGACCTCCGCTCGCTCGAAATGTGCCTCCTCCGCGGCTTTCCTGGTCTCTTGGAGTTCTCTCTGGAGCTTCTCCACTTCTTCTCTCTACACAAAATTAACAAAACAAAATTAATGCTAGAAAGGAAACATTTGCAAAGGAAATACATAATGTTTACCTTCACAATTGGTCTACCCAGACAAACTACTGCTCTGTTTATTGTTACTCAAACACATTGATGTATAATATATGGTGACCAGCAAGTCTAGCTCTGACCTGCTACATAATGTAACCCAACACCACAGGCTGACTCCAGTCTGCTACAATGCTAGTTACCATGGTGACAGACGTCTGGTCCAGGACATTGACTTTGTTTGGAGAAGAAGAAGAGGAAGAAAAAGACTCTGAGCAAAAACAATGTGTTTTCCTTCTGCTTAGGTAAAGATAATTCTTCTGTAACCACACTCACCTCCTGTTCCAAGGCTGCAGCTGTTTCGTCCACTTTTTCTTTAAGCTGCAGTGCCTCCTGTTCGTATCGTTGCTGCAGTGTGGACACCACAGCCTCATGTTGGTCCCTCGCACGGCTCAGAGTCTCCGACTGTCCCAGCTCCAAAAGCTGCTGGTTCAGACTCTCCATGTTGGACTCTGCTGACTGAAGCTTCTTCAGCATCTAAAAAAAGAAAGGGAAGTGATCTTGAATGTCAATGTTAGGAGACACTAGTCTTGCAGGGTCTGCTCTAGTGTCCACCATGAGGGACAGGGAGTACTGGAGTGACTTTATCAAACGTATCTCGCCGGATTATCCAGAGACATAATGAGGATGAAGATGATGAAATCCATCCAGTTTAGTTTTAGCTCATTGAAGAGCTGAACTTCCACTGGTCATGACAGAGAAGACAGATGCTGTGTACAGTAAAATTCAAGCGTACAAATATACTAGTCCACACGCATATCTAGAATCGTGCCTGATTCTAACCCTAACCCATTCAGGTATACAACTATAGATAGGCACAGTTCTGGATACGATATTGATAGAGACTATCCAGAACCGTGCCTTATCCTAACCCTATCCTATTTAGACATAGAACTAGATAGGCACGGTTCTGGATACGATATCAATACAGACTATCCAGAACCGTTCCTGATCCTAAACCTAACCCATTCAGGCACAGAACTACATGTAGATAGGCACAGCTTTGGATACAGTAATCCCCTCACCTCCCCCTTAGCCGTCTCTGTTGCCTGTGCCCACGTCTCTGCTGCAGACACCCTCCCCTGCACAGTCTGCAGTTCCTCCTTAGTCTCCTGCAGCAGCTGCTGACACTGATGCAGACTGGCCTGCATACCCTCCTTCTCACCTAAAGGGTGGCAGAATAGATGGCAGAGTTGTGAAAAGGTAGATGTAGACTCCTACACCCATAGCTGTCAGGTACCAATTTTACACCTGGGTGGAGTGGGGGAAAGTCTTGTAGAGTGCCTTTCCCAAGGCCACAGCACCTAGCCAGGAATGCAAAGGATCAAACCCATGACCTCTAGACCGCATGTTCAGTAGCCTAGACAGGAAGCCAACATTCTTTGAGAGGGAACTTTTTTTAACAACCACAACTAACATAACAGCATTGCAAAACCAAGAAAAGTTTTGAGACCTAAAACCACTCAAAACTTAAGAGAAATAATGTCTAACAAGGTCTGAAACTATGGAAATGTAGACAAACCTTTGCCAAGGCCAGCTAATGATTGAGCAAAAATTTTGAGACCTACAAACATTTAAAATTCTAGAAACTTGAACTGTGATTCTATACTTAAAACTACGTAGAAGAACAAATGCACAAAAAATGTTGCTCCACCTTTTGCCAAGTTGAGTTGATGACTGAGTACTCTCTTCTCTCGAGCTGAGTCCTCCCGTAGCACGTCTAACTGCTGAGTAAGTTCCTCAAGCTTTCTACCTCGCGCCTTATACAGAATCTGCAGCTGTGCTAGCTGGCGGCCGTCACCTGCACCTGACACACAAACAAACAAACAAACATGTTAGTCTGCTGCTGATAGGGATCAACTGCAATGATAAAACAAGTCTTATAAAACACAGCTGTACATGTACAAACAATCTGAGTTTTACATATGATTATATAAAATTTAATATAGCCTTGTAAGGTTAACCTAACAATATCCCAACTTTTCTAAACTAAAGTAATGCTAGATAAAAGCTACATGTAGTTAGCAAGTTAAAACAAGCTCCAGGAAGCCATTCCAGCTGAGGGTTAAGAATTGTACACACACGTTTAATCATCACATACGTTATATGCTAAACGTTCCGTTTGTGTTCAGCTGTTGTAAAAGAAATCAGTTAGATTATTAGTCTCTAGATAATGTTAGATTATTTCTAGTCTCTACCACCATGCACAATTGACACCAAGTAAAGCTGTCATTGAGGAAAGAAAAGTGTAGATGTTTAAGGCTAAATGCTGATGTTAAAATATCGTGTTTAGTTTTGATGACTTAAGTTTACCTTCAGAGAACAGCTTTGGTGTGCCTACAGTGAACAACAGAGTAAAACATCCTTTAGTTTGAAACTTACTTGAAACTTACTAAACTTAGTCACCGAATCTTTAAAAAAGAACACTAAAATTGATTTTAATCTGTTGCTGGATTCATTTGCATGAATAAGTTGACACGAGTTATAAAAATCAACTGACCAGAGTCGAGGAATTCTTTCTGCATCCTTTCAAATTTGTCTTCCTGAACTTCGACCCCGTTCTCTGGTGTCACATCCTTCCCATCATGCCCCTCTCCCAGGTCCTGACCTTTGTTGTACACGACCTTGTAGTCTTCTGTGGTGTGCGACTGTTAAGGGAGGAAAGATGAGCGATTTCAACAATGGAGGGAGGCTAGACGCTAAAATACTTTTTAGTCACACGAAGCCCTCAAAAATACCATTAAGTTAGCGCTCAAGATGGACTTGCATTGCTGTAGTTATAAATTGATTGCACATAAAAATACATAGTACAGCATAGTACATAACATTACAACACCATACACACTGTTACTGTTACAGTAATCTAATAGGAGATTCTTGAAGAAGCCTAGAAAATGTTCAGGTCCTAGACATCAAGGTATGATTTTATAGTACAAATGAATTTTATAGTACAATAGTACAAAAATGTATGTACAAGGTGGGCTATGTCACAAGTTTTTTTAAACGTTTCTCCTCCTAAACTACATGGGCCATTCCCACTAGCTTTTCTGGCTAATACATGTACATGTAATTAGCTCCCTGGGACAGGGGTGTTTCACTCACATCTTGAACCTGTCCGGGTGACACCTCTCTTAACCCTTCCGGTGGGTATTTCTCCTGCCTATAGGGGTACCCGTAATCGGCATTCTCATAGCCCCCATGGTAGCCATTGAACTCCTGTGGGGCCGGCTGTCCGTCACCATTGTTGCCATGGTAGTAACCGTGGCGACCGTAGTTCTGGTAGTGGTCGTTGCCATGGTAAAGCCCGTTGACGCTGCCGCAGTCATCTGAGTTGGTCGCTCCGTCGATTTCGCCGCGTTGTTGGTAGTCAAACGCACCGTGCTCATCCTGAAATATTACAGAAATATCAGTGTTAGAACTACCCATCTGCAGTCTGCATTTTGTAGAGACATTTTCAATATTGCAGAAGAAAAATTAAGCAACCTGCAATTTTGCAGGCTGAAAAAATCAGGCTAGGTGTTCAATGGTGTTTTAGAGCTTTTGTGTTTTCAACTGACTCTATAATATCAGTAATTTTGTTTGACAACATGCAATTTTGTATATGTCAGATTTTTAAGTGGTGAGTATTTGCAGAAAGACTTCTACTTTCTGAATTGTAGAACAAAATTATGACCTTCTGCAATATTGCAGCACACTGAAAAAAAAGTATAATAATATTTCTACCACTGTTAACGGTATGTATTTGGAATGGTAGGATCAGATGAACAAATAGACCAAAACATTATTTTTTCCCACAAAATGCAGACTAACCGTGTTGCCGTACTGCCCTGGCTGTGGTTCGTACTGCCCCTCCCACCCTGTCACTGGGGGATAGCCGTTTCCATGGGAACCGTGTTCTATGTACTGTTGTGGCGGGAAGTGTCCGTTGCCATGGTAACTGTACTGGTCAGGATGCTGGTACTGCCCTTCACTCACTCCAGTCTGTATTATAAGGCAGGACACATGAGTGAGACTAAACTATGTATTAACTTTTTAAGGTAACGTTACTATTCGAAGCAAAGGCATTATGAGTGAATGTTTACCTTCACAAAAATGGTCTAGCCCAACAAATACATGTATGTACTGCACACCTTATTCTTATTCAAACACATTAATATGTACATGTATGGTGGCCAGCCCCTCCACTCTTTCCTGTAACGCTATATAATGCAATCCAACACCACACGCAGTGTTTGCTATACCGCCAGTTACTACTATGGTGACAGACATCTGGTCCAGGTCATTGACCTTATGTGTTAAGAGAAAAAGAACTTTAAAAAAATTTAAAACATCAGCCTGTGTGTTAGAGAGCAGTTTCAAGTTTATTTCTTTATCCAGAGTACTAGTATATCTCAGATCTACGGATCAGTAACTGTTGTACCTGATAGTCATGCATTCCCCCAGGGGTCTTGAGTGGAGGTGCGTTAGTCCCCACCATAGGGGTAGATGTGTACAGCCCTCCCCCACCCTGGTGCAGCCACTGCTGCTCAGCCTGCCACTGTTTCAGTCTGGAATATGCAGCAAATGACAATGTAAGGAAAGCTATACAAATATTTGCTGTAATCTGTAACAGCTACATGTACTCAGCCTATCCCTATTTCAGTCTGAAATGCAGTAGCTCACATCAACGAATCATTTGGCAAGAGACTATGCGGTCATGTACAGGAGGGTTGTTCGAAGTTTAACAACCAGTGGCTTTTACATTTTGGTGACCGCATGTCACCTTCTGGACAACAATGACTGCTTTTGATTTGCAAGGTGTTGCTGCTGACAGATACATTTAGGACTACATTGTACAGCTGACGTAAAAAAAAAACACTGGCACACCTGGCTAATATTGCCAAGCCGGTAAAGAAATAAATAGATGTTGTTACCATAACATGCCAAAATGTCACATTGTAGCATTCTGTCACTGTCATATACAAAATAATACCTATTTGGCCTCTTGTCCCGTAGCATGTCGTTGTCGGACATGCGCCCGCTGTCGGAGAGACGTCCGCTGTCGGAAAGCGAGGAAGCCGACGCGCTGTCATCCTCCAACAGGTCATCTGGGAGCTCAGCGGATAGGAGAGCTCTCAACTGAAAATCATAATAGGGACACATTTTACAAATGTTAAGAATAACATTAATTTTACTTGCCACAAGAACAAAACATGAGTTTGAAAGAATCACCTTTTAAAAGAATACAAGGTCCACTATCAGCATTGAAAGTTGTAATGGAAATCAAATTTTACTAAAAATGGGTGCATTCTAAAATTGGCAAACAACTTCACAAATGATTTATTATGGTAACATTAATCAATAAAAAAATGTGTCAATGATCCACATGTAAGTAGCCAATAATACAATTGTAGCTGAAGAAGAAAGAACAGCAACAGTCAAGTAGAATGGACAAATGAAGACAGATAGATGTACAAAACATAATATCATTCACATTCATTCACACACACATCAGACACACAATCATTTCATATTCATTCTAAATGTCAATTTTTGGGTCAGCTTTTTCACATGGCAAATGCACACTCAGTGTGATCTCTCTGGTCATCACAATTTGCTGTTCCAGTTCTTGCCCGTCCTACCTTATGTAGCAGTTCCTCGATTTCCTGCACCTCTTCCACATCCACCTCTACCGGCAGACTGTCCGAGCTTTCTGTGTCGGATTCGCTTCCCGACACCCGCGGCCGCACCGCGGGCAAACTGCCTGAGCTCTCACAGTCCGAGTCATCATCAGAGACCGCGGGCGGCTTCACCACGGGCAGGATCCCAGAAACCTGCGGCCGCTCCATAGGCAGGCTACCGTCGCTCTCACAGTCCGAGTCGTTGGCCGCGGGCAGCTTCACCAAGGGCGGACGTACCGCGGGCAGATTCCCAGAGACCCGAGGCCGCTTGCCCGTGGTCTCACAGTCGAAGTCGTCTGCCATCACGCGAACCATGCTGCCGCCAGGTCATCTGAGCACGACCTGGCTTCTAAACACCGCAAAACTCCCCTATAAAACGAATAGCATCTTCTTGTAACTTCAATCTTATAATAGCAAATATGCTGGAACTGGGTTGCTGCTTCGAAACATGAGCTAGCTCTAAACACTGCGAAACTCACCTACAAAACAAACAGCAACCTTTAACTTTACATTATTGTTTGACATTAGTTCCTGTACTGAGTTTTGTTGAACTTGAGGACACTGACTGGCCTGGAAACACTACAAAACTGGTCTACTTTATAACACTGTGTTATAGCTTAAGGATAGTTTGAGGGTAGATGCCATGTTTTGTATCCCCGAAATATTATAGATGTTGTGATGATTTAGTCTTTCATTGTAACCACTATGTTTCCTGATGGTGGGAATCATCCTTATATATTTGACATACAACATGCATGTCCCTATAATGATAGAAGTGCTTATGACACATCATGTACAATTGTCCTAAAGCGCAACAAAACACCATAAAACATCTTACTTATCCTGTATCATTCAAGCCACCATGTAAACAAAGCCTACTGAGGTGAGAAAAACAGTTACAAACCTAAGATATCATATGGACCCTGGTGTTTCAGTCCATCATGTAGCTGCTTATGGCATTGTGCACTTGATGCCATTTTGACTACATGTTAGTCCACAATTCATCGTGAAAGTAGACAAAACCAAAGCTTACTACACCTGCGCACTGGTCTTTCCCAGAATGTAGGAAAATCTTGCCAAGATCTAGATTGTGAAGATAGACATTTAAATCCGCCACCTACTCACCTAATGTAAGGTGGGCGCATTGAAATGGTAATCAGGCTAATTAGCTAATTAAGTTTGTTCCACCCTGAAGGCTGCTATATCAGATAAAGCTTACATAACACGTACTAGTGGTAAATTTAAAAGTAATCTTTAGAGGTCTTAGTTGTCTTAGAAGTACTATGCAACAGCAAGTCATGTTTTAAATCTATCACAAATAAGAGAATACTGAAGCCAGAGTGATGTCTTTCAGAGTCTATTGAATTGATCTGAAGTAAATTAAAAGTACTGATCCTTTTGTTGTCTCCCAAGGGATTGTCTGTACACTGAGTATCATGATTTCAGTCTGTCACTGATAAAGTCTTGCTTCCTGTCTCAAAACGTCTGGATTTTCCTGTTCTAACAAATCACTAAGACCAGTAGAAAATGTACCCTTATGAATTACTAACTTAATATATAGAAATGCTCATACTGTAATTCATTTTATGTGCATGGTAACAAAATTTCACGGTCTGAGAAAAATGGAGGTGTTCTTAGAACTCCATGGTGGCAACAGGTGCAGGAAAAAGAAAGTCCAGGATTTATTTGTTAACTGTAATGATAAGTTCACCATATGGAAGTGACTGAAAACCATGAACATACATGTAAAGTACAATGAAATATCAGGAATTACAGTATTTTTTGCACAACGCGGAGCTACATATAAAATCACCTACCAAAAGTAACAATCCCACAGCATATAAAACAGTGTAGCGCTTATATCACATTGGCAAGCAAAAATAGGTAATTAATTTAAAAGAAATTTCAATACATATTGGCATAAAATACTCACAGCATAGCATGAAACAGCACCTGTCTGGGAACCCAAACGCTTGTAGAAGCACATTAACAGCCAACGTTGGCGCAAACACGAGATCTTTATGGCACACTTCAACAGTAATTATGACGTCACCCACGCCACTTAACGCCCCGTCATGTCCCATTAGGCCACACCAATTTAATTTCTTGGTTAACGGATTTTTCTACAAAAATAATGGAGCGGGCGGGCGAAAAAAATAAAAAAAATAAAAACAGGCCTAGGCATCGTATTATGGCCCAAAATGGTATGATAGGAGCCATGAAGACAACAACCCAGACTGGTTCAAAATTTAAACAATGAATTTTGAACTTTTAATGATACCACTGTGATGAAAGATGGAACAACTGTAACAACTATGAAGAAAAGGGCTGTTTTTATCTGTTCAGGGCAAAATATGAGCATTTTGCAGTTGATTCTGAATTTTTACTTTTATTTTCAAATCAGAAAAAAATGAAGCGGGCGAATCCGTTAACCAAGAAATTAAATTGATGTGGCCTTAACACCCTGTCATGTCCCATTATCGCTCATGGAAATGGACTCACAGTCAAACCTTTGATAAAGCCCACCTCAAGCTCAAACACCTTTCCCAAATTTCAAACACTTCACATTCCAACATTCTGAAACACATGTACGCAAACACATTACTGTGTGCTATAAAGTTAAAAGCACTACAATTGGAGGATTACAAAAATTAATAGCCGGCTGGAATTTAATACTATAAATGGTGACTCCAATTTTTTGGCTTAAAAGGTGTGAAAAATTTGGTATTAATTTTGGCGGCGCATCAAAATGTAGAGACTTGATATCTATAGAAGTTTGGTGACCTTGAAGTAAAAAGGTCGTTCATGTGACCAAGAGGTCACAATGGCTGAAAGGGGGACAGCCAACACAAACACAATAAATGTCAAATAAATCAGAGAAATATCGGACAAACCTACCATTAAACATAGGTCTACCACAGGTGCCACATATATCATTTAGAGCAATTATAGCACATTAGTAAGTCATTATAACATTCTAAAGCACCTGTGGAGATGTGCGATAATTTGTGCCTTCTACTAGTAAACATGAATTTTTAAATCAATCCATCAACAAAATCGACAGAAATCGTGGGTAAAACTATGAAAACCTCCAAAGGGCCACTGAGAGTGAGAACCACTCTCAACCCCATGATTTTTTTTTGAAGGCCTGAAAATCTAAAATTTCCCTGGGTGGCATACTCCAGAACACTCCCTCAATTGCAAGCAACTTGAACCAGTCAGAATTGCCCTGAGGAAGGTGACATACATGTAGCCTCCACAGCATGCCAAAAACTGGTTGTTTTGGGGGTCTTCAGGGTTTTTGGGAGCTTTTATGTGCTATTTTCTGATTGCATATAGACAACATAGCCGGCCTGGTTGAATTATTAGAACTAGGCTAATCAGAAAACAGCCGAAAACACCAAACCCCCAGTTCTATAAGCCTGCTACGGAGGCTAAAGGTGACAGACGGTCACCAAAACGTTGGCTGAACAATCCTCCTAGTAGTGCAAAAAGAGTGTCTTTATTCAACTCTTTCCTGCGTTTTGTAGTGTTGAGTTATCGACCTGACATGTCAGGGTGACCCCCTACATGAGTCCTTTTCACCTGAAAACTATCATTACCCAACGCAGGGGGGATAATTCTAATTATCTTCCTAATTAGTCATAATCATCTCTCAGGCGTCCGTCATTATTTTCTTCAAGTAGATCAAACACTAAAAAAAGTTTTCTATGCAGCCATACAAAAAATGTTCTGAAAAAGATTATTTCTGAGAAGACTAAAGAAAGAAAGATGGTGGATACCACCTGGAAGCTTTTGAAGCTTCTACGCTTTACAGAACTTTAGTCATGCGTAACAGGTTAATTTTTCCTATAAATAAAGACTTACTAAAGTCCAATATGATTTGTTCATCCTAATTTCTATTTTTCATACTAGCTGGTAATATCTTTAACCTTCCTGTGCTATGGTAGCTGTTTGGCACCAAATTTGTTTGGTTATGGTGTTAGGCAGCAGGGAGAAGGTTAACTCAATAAAAAGTTCTCAGAACACACTGTCTTATACACAACTTAGGGTAAACTAAATATTATGTCAATACGACATACATGTACATCGATTCAATATGTAATGTCAGACTATATAAACAATCATCATCATCAGATGGCAACATTGCTTAATCCGGCTTAACTTTTTGATGTCTTAACCCCAATTCTTTTCAACGAAATCTTTTAAAATAAGAAACAAACTTTTACCTGGTCGAATACCGACAGCAGTGGCGAAAGTGATCAGTAGTCAAAACCCTGAAGACTTTATATTCCATATCTCCTTGGCTACTTTCGCTTCTGAAGACAATGTTTGCTGAGGTCATTGTTCTTGCCTAATCCAGCTTTGCAGCAAACTTTCCCCACATTCGCACATGTAGCCCCCACACAACATCATTTGTCTGTTTAGCCGACAGCTTGTTTTGATGTTATGCAAGTTACGGTCAGTCGCAAAGATAAGGGACCGCATGATGAGGCCACAGCAGCTTAATTAATTGGTTCTGGATTCGCCAGCTTCAGTTTTTTTCTGAATTTGGAAAATAAGAAATTCAGGTTCTGAATCAACTCCAAAATGTTCATAGTTTGGCCCCAAGAGTTGAAGAAAAGTCCTTGTGTTCCTAGTTGTTTCAAATGTTTTTCATCTATCAAAATGCAACGGTTTGATTAAAACTACAAACCAGCCTGGTATAATGTTGACTTCATGGCTCTTATCGAAACCTTTAGGGCTATCATAGGTTACCTAGGTCTGTTTTTTTGCCCGGTCGCTTATTTTTTTTCTGAGAATCTGAGAACAAATCAAAGATAAGAGCCCACATGATAAGGAAAAAGTTGTAGTCTCTAACGGACTAACTACGCTGGCTATACATGTATATAGGAGAATATTTGCCAGAAGAGTTTGGCCACCGCAAGGGTTTGACTGGCCGCAGAGGGAAAGAAACAACCTTCCAAGGACAGTCTCACCAGGCCAATTGTACTCTCCTTTTTGCTGAATTCTACAATCCGTACCCCCGTAGGAAGGCCTGGTGGAGGCCAAAAAAGTTGTAGTCTCTACCAGACTACCTACGCTGGCTATATATTGGAGAATATTTGCCAGGGAAGTTTGGACACCTTGAAAAAGAAACAACCTTCCGCAGACTGACTTGCCTGGCCAATTTTACTCTCCTTTTTGCCAAATTCTAGGATCCGTACCCCCGCAGGTAGGCCTGGTGGAGGCTACCACATGATAAGGAAAAGGTTGTACCCATGCACATTTAGGAACATGTGAGTTTGCCCAGCTGGCTATCGGGCATTGTGTTCTCTAATCCCAAATTAATCCCACTTGATCCCAAAATTACCTCCCTGAGCTAGCCAGAGAAAACACCTCGTGCGAAAACAACTGCCACATCGGAGGAACTGTTTTCTTACAATCTTAGCAATCATTGTAGCGAAATTCTACAATTACTGTAACAGTCCCACAGTATGTATGTGTAAGCAAAAGTTATGTCTGTAGATGGAATATGTTAAAAGAGAACTAACTGATAACAATACTGTACTTGTAAACAAATGTGCAAAAACATTATCAGATACTAGTAGTACAAAATGTAGTAGGCCAGTTCATCAAGATTCTCGAAACAGTGGTAATAGCTTTGAAAGTATATTATTATGTAAAATGTTTTAAGAGAGTTCACTTACAAGCTGAGAACATGAATCAGCTAACTCACCAACATGCTGAAGTGCACTCTTAGCAATAACTCAACCAAAACCCACATTAACAAGCCAGAGTTTATCACTATACAAATGCACTTAGTCTATATCATCATGATATACAAAATGTAATTAAAAAAACACCAATCTTTTAAAGAGGAAATTGAAAAATATATTTTGATTTTTGCGTAGTCATTCTGGCTAATGCATACCAGACTATTTCCTGAGTGTTCTAGCTACGAAACGACATAATAACTATGGGACTTATTGCTTAACACTGTACAAAACATCATAGGTACGCAGTAAATATCCAGCCATACACACATTAAAGAAAAGTCCATATTTATCTGCCCCCCAGCCAAGTTATGAAGTACTTCACTACTGATAGTCAAGAGCAGATATGTGGGAAAAAATCGAACTGTTTGCCAAACTGTGATGTTAGATTAAACTACAAGGTTAGGGAGTTATCACTGAGTAAACATAGCATGCCAAAAACTGGGGGTTTGGGGGTCTTCATGGTCTTTGGGAGCTTTTACGTGCTATTTTCTGATTGCATATAGACAACATAGTCGGCCTGGTTGAATTACCCCCGTTTTTAGAACTGGGCTAATCAGAAAACAGCCTGCAAGGTTAGATTAAACTATAACTTAGGTTAGGGAGTTATCGCTGAGTAAACTTTGCTTCTGGTAACCTGCATTAACTAGGGGTACATTTCTGGTTGATAAAATCGTGATAACTGAATGATATCTGTGACTTATTTCATAAACAACAAGTCCTTGAGACACAAATGCGTTGGTAGATTATCATCAATGCTAATTACAACCTAAATGGAAATGACAAAATAAAAAAATAATCTTAGAAAAAAAGCTCTAAATATTTCTAAATGGAGGTATAAGATCCCTGAACTTTTGTTTTACATGTACTTTTATCACCAATTATAACACAAAGACTGAGGTTACCATATCAAGTAAAAAAATTATAGTGTAATGTACAGACTATGAACTATAAAATGTTGCAAAAATGTCAAGATTTACAAATTTCTATTTTAATGTAACTGTATGTAGCAAAGACAAGGCAGTGCACAGTGGAATTATAGTAACTGTTGTAGTGTAGCAATTTATATTATTATTACTCAAATGGCAACAGGAACTTGTTGTAGCGGCATCAGTGTTGCTATTGTATGCACAGCAGGAGTTTGCTTTTAGTAGACTATCATTAGAAGTTACTTGTATATAGTAAAAACACAGTACGACGCATGTTTGTGTGCATAGAGGTTGATATATAGTTTTGAAGTCAGTGTCATATACATTTTGTAGTGCGGCACTTAATCAAATGTAAATTCTTGCCTTTTCTTCATAAAATGCTTTATATGGTATCTATGTTCTCAAAATTTTCCACACTACCCCCGGTACTAAGACTTGATTACAGTAAAAGTATACTATTAGGTGCATACACCTTGCTTTGGGTTTGCAATATCTTTCTATTTTACATGCACATATTAATATAATCGTTTTCCTACATGTACATGAAAGACAATTTGAAAGATAAGAATCGCCTGAGTGTTGTCAGCAAATTGTCTTTTAAGCGATGTGCAAAAAAACCTTCAATCTTTTAAGGCGAAGAAATCGAAAATGTTGATTTTTGCAGTCATTACTAGCAAAGCTAACTCTGACCAGTGCATACCACACTTTTTCCTATTTTACATGCACATATTAATATTACTTTTCTACGAGCGCAATTTGAAAGATAAGCATCGTCTGTCAGCAAATCGATAAGAACCAGGATGTGAGATAGATCAGACCGACGGCCGAGCCACTGTAGCTTCAGAACGACAAAGTCTCCACACCGAACAGTTGTGAGGTGAGTCTTGCTCTCATGTTCCTACAATTTTCATGATCTTTTCTCAGTTTATATCACTAGTATGTGCACTACAGTAGTGATGCTGTTACAGTATTAATCTGCCAATTGGCTAATTTAGTCTAGCCATGAGACAACAGAGGTCCCAGGTTCGATTCCTAGCAAGACATTTTGTTCTTGGGACTTGACATGACTTTCCTCACTCCACCCAGGTGTAGAATGGGTACCTGACTTTGGTTGGGGAGGTAGGGCAGTGAAAGGAGAGGGATGGGGCTTGGGCTCTGCCTTCCCATACCAACGGTCACACTGTCCTAGACACAGTGGATTAACAACCCATGCACTGCCCCTACAGCATCAAAACCGTTATGGGACTACCCCGGTACCTTTTACTTTTTTTGTGTTTTCTAAGGATGTGTTATTGGTACTGTACGTTGGTTATTTTTTCTTTTTCCTTCAGGTTTTTACCCAAAGCTGTTGAGGCTGAACCATGGGGAAGATACTGATCATATGTCTGGTTCTGCTGGCCATGGTGAATGGGTGAGTCAAAAAAACTTACACTTCATTTCTATCTCATTTTTGTAGTACATAAATGCTTTACCTAGCCTCCATATAGCATGTCAAAAACTGGGGGTTTGGGGGGTCTTCAGGGTCTTTGGAAATTTATGTGCTATTTTCTGATTGCATATAGACAACATAGCCGGCCTGGTTGAGTTACCCTCAAAAAACAGTCGAAGACCACCAAACCCTCAGTTCTATAAGCCTGTCTGCTATGGAGGCTTTATGCTTTACCTCATACTGATAAGTAGTATGGAGTGGTTCGGGCTGAAAATTTGTTGCAGTTGGAAACAGACGGTAGCAAGGTGGTCGCTATGCTTGTGATCTGCTCCCTCATGATAAATTTCTCTAGAAAAACCTGTTACCTGTTATTTCAATCCTTCTAGTTGTTTTACAAATGAATGTTTGTCTGTCACCAGGCTAGCTGCCCTGTCCTGTCTTCCGTGTGGGGAGTTTGAATGTCAGGAACCTCCAAAGTGCAAGAGAAACGCAAACTACGTCAAGGATGTGTGTGGATGCTGTGACGTTTGTGCCAAGGTTAGTCCTATTTTATTTTCTTTTTAGGCCACACCAATTTAATTTTTTGTTTCTCGAATTTGCCCTGTCCATTTTTTTTTGAGTATTGTCTGTCCAGTATTCGTTTCTATGTGCGGGACACAACACCAGCAACAGCTGCCTCTGTTCCGCGTGTATTGCACTGTTGCAATTTCAATAAATCAAATCAAATCAAACAGTGTAAACTTTACTACATAACGAAAATGCATAATTTGGTTGAGAAATAAGCTTTTTTTTTTGCAGGTGAAGGGAGAGAGCTGTGGTGGACTGTGGAACCTGGATGGAACCTGCGCAGATGGACTGATATGTCAGGAACCCGACCCACCCACTCCTAATGAAGATGGCCTTATTGCTTTCAATCCTCATGAACCCGGGACATGTGTGAAAGATAAGAAAGCCAAAAAGGAGAAAAAAGGGAGGAAGAGGCATTACAGGAGGGATATTTTTGGGGATTCGGAGAAATAATTCTCAACTCCCAGAGGCTCTGAAGTGCCTACAAAGGCAAGAATCTTAAACATAGTTTTTCTGTGCACCAACTTTTTTCATACTATTGGAAAGAAAGTGACACAAGGCATATTTTAAGCACCATTCCAGAGCCACTTTTCCTTAAAGTTGAAGCAATTAGAGATATAATTGTAAAGTAGATATGTTAACATGTAACTAGCAACAAGATGTTAACTTATAGTAGTAGTCTTTACATACATTATGTGCCTGATTAAAAATCAGAGATGTAGAATGATATAAAATAAACTTTGCTGAAAACCTCTTACAGTCTCTCTTTCCAATTAATATATTCTCTTTTCTTTAAGACTTTCAGATAGCTTTAGCTTTAAATGACATTTACATCAGTATCTTACCACTGAAGTGGAAAAATCAAACTTTTGTTATCATTCAAGTGTTGAATTTCTAATATTATTAGCTAGCATGTAGGACTGTGTAAGGTTGTACATGTACATTGTACATGTATGCCAACAAAGCAAAGACTCACTACCCTGACTATCACAGGGGTCAAAATTAAAGGTGCTGAATGTACAATGTAGCAAGGCGAAGGCAGTGGTCTGTTACTGTAGCAATTTACTGAAATGGCAACTTGTTGTAGCGACATCACTGTTACTATTGTGTGCGCAGCACAAGTTTGCTTATTATAGACTAATAATAACAGTTACTTGTATATAGTAAAAATACAGCAAGGCTCATGTTTGTATGCATAGAGGTTGATATATTGTTATGAATTCAGTGTCATATACTAATAGTACAGCTACATTATCTTTAGTGTAAATATTCTTGCCTTTTCTTCATAAAATGCTTCAAACTGTCTCTGTGTCTGCAATGTGCCACACTACATTATACTACTGTACAGTAATAGTATACCATATAGTACATGTACTTGGTTTGGGTGTGTAGTACCTTTCTATTTCCTATTTCACATGCACACAATATTATTACTTTTCTATGAGCGCAATTTGAAAGATAAGCATCAAGACTTAGTGTCAGCATATCGATAAGAACCAGGATGTGCAATAGATCAGACCGACAACCGAACCACACTAGCTTCAGAACTACATTAAGTCGACACACGAAACAGTTGTGAGGTGAGTGTTGCTCTCACGTTCCCACTTCCAACAATTTTCATGATCTTTTCTCCGTTTACTAGTATATCTATTCACTAGTCAGTGTGGCGTCAAATGGCCATGTAGCAGTAAAGATAGGCAACGGGATACATTATACATACTGGCTAGATATTGTTTCTTTTGGATAGACACTTTACACAACTTTCCTCACTCCACCCAGGTGTAAAATGGGTACCTGACTTCAGTTTGGGAGGTAAAAGGTGGTGGAAGGAGAGGGATGGGCTCCACCTTCCAATACCGTGCCCAAGAGACAGTGGACTAACTACCCACTGTCCCTATGGCCTCAAAAAGGCTATGGGACTACCTTACCTTTTGTTATATTTTTGTATGTGTTATTTGTACTGTACTTTTTCTTTTTCCTGCAGGTTTTTACCCAAAGCTGTTGAGGCTGAACCATGGGGAAGATACTGATCGTTTGTCTGGTTCTGCTGGCCAAGGTGAATGGGTGAGTAAAAAATAACTCTCAATTTTGTGATAGACAGTGTGTTACTATAAGACTTACAAAAACGCATATTTGAAGTCAATAGCATGAAAGTTCATCTGTGTTGGTGTAATACATTATGACAAACAGGCTAAACTTTCCATGAACAAAACTGAAGGTGTCAGCCGAAAATTTGGGTAAGTCCCAATTAACAATCTGAGTGTTGGACATTAAGTTTAGCATTTTTGTCTCCCTTGTTTTTTTTTTTTCACTTTGCAGTTATTGCCAAACAGCAAAAATAAACTTAGTACAGATGGGTTTGGGCTTGCAATTTTAAAAAGAAATAAAATCCAAGTAAAATAGAACAGGTTTTGCTATCGCAAACCTGTAAAGAGAGAGAGGGAGAGGGAGAGGGAGAGAGAGAGAGAGAGAGAGAGAAATTACAAAATTCCATGTTTGTCTGTTACCAGGCTAGCTGCCCTGTCCTGTCAAACATGTGAGGAGGTTGTATGTGAGGAACCGCCAAAGTGCAAGGCTAACGCAAACTACGTCAAAGACGTGTGTGGATGCTGTGACGTTTGTGCCAAGGTTAGTCCTATTTTATTTTATTTTTAGGCAACACCAATTTAATTTGTTTCTCGGATTTGCCATGTCCATTTTTTTCTGATTTGCAAAACAAACAAAAAAACAGATTTGAGGTTCTGAATCAACTGCAAAATGCTCATATTTTGGCCCCAACAGTTGACAAAAGTCCCTTTCTTCCTAGTTATTAAAGTTTTTCAATGTAACAATGCAACTACGTTTCATTAAAAGTTCAAAATCTATCAGTTTTATAATTTTAAAACCAGCGTGGTATATTGACTTCATAGCTCATATTGTAATATTTCCGGCCTTCATGGGGTGCCTTGGCCCATTTTTTTTTTTATTTGCCCTGTCGCTTCATACTTTTTCTGAAAAAATCCGAGAAACAACAAATCAAAATGGTGTGGCCAATATTTACATAGATTTGAGAGCATCAGACAGAAAGCACATAAAGTAATTATTATAGTAATCCTTTGCTCATAAAACACAAAGGAGCTTAAATATGTGAGTCCAATTCATTGTGTTGGAAATTACAGTTTAAACTTTACTACTACTACAGTTTAAACTTTAATACATAATTTTCAGAAAGAATATGGCGCGACAGGGCATACTAAAGTAATTTGGTTGAGAAACAAGCTTTTTTTTTTGCAGGTGAAGGGCGAGGATTGTGGGGGTGAGTGGAACATCCATGGCATATGTGCAGATGGGCTGATATGTCAATATCCTGAACCACCCTCTACTACAGACGATGGCCTGTTCATTGCACCGTTGGATCCGTTTGCGCCCGGAACATGTGTGAAAGACAAGAAAGCAAGGAGGAAGAGGAGGGGCATGTCATTTGCTGGGAAATAATTCTCAACAACTCCCAGAGGCTCTGAAGTGCCTACAAAGGCAAGAATCTTGAACGTAGTTTAGTTTTCTGTGCACCAACTTTTTTCATACTAGAAGTGGAAAGAGGCTGTGACACAAGGTATATTTTAAGCATCATTCCAGAGCCACTTTTCTTGAAGCAATAATTATAGAACGTGAGGTATAATTGTAAAGCAAACATGCTTCAGATTATGCTTCCATTTTAAAGTAGTAAAAGGATATTAAGTCATAGTACTTTACATATACATTATGTGCCTGATGAAAAATCAGAGATGCAGTTATAAGAAGAATAAACTTTGCTGGAAACCTCTTACGCAGAGTCTCTCTTTCCAGTTAATATATTTGGATAGCTTTAGCGTTATCTGTACAGCTGGTATAACCGCCCTTTGGTGTAACACACCAGCTCCTGTTATCTGTATAGCCGGTATAACCGCCCTTCAGCGCAACACACCAGCTTCTGTATCTGTAGAGCCGGTATAACCGCCCTTCGGCGTAACACACCAGCTTCTGTATCTGTATAGCCGGTATAACCGCCTTTCGGCGTAACACACCAGCTTCTGTATCTGTATAGCCGGTATAACCGCCCTTCAGCGTAACACACCAGCTTTACAGGCACGCGGCGCGGCGGCAGCTAGCTACATTACACCGAGCGTTACACCTAATAAACATCTAACTCTAAACATTGTTTATGACTACCCTGACTATCAATGTAGGCCATACTGCAATAAAACTGCGTCACCAAGTCAAGTCTGAGTGTGCAAAGCAAACAGATCATTTCTCCTCTCAGGAAACAGTAATTATACCATAAACTATACGAAGCTTGCAAACCTGCCAACTTAAGCTGTTGACTTTAAGTAGTAGACCGGTAACTTTCGGCAGATTTATAGCAAAGTACCCAACAGAAATGGCACAAAGATTTGAAGCACAACATGATGCAATAGATGCAGCTAATGCAACAAATCCACTATGTATCAATTGAGACATTTCTGACACATGTTATCAAATGTAACAAAACAAAATGTAGCAACAATGGCAAAATACCTATCAAAAATGGAACAAAGGTACAAAACACGACATGATGCAATAGATGCAGCTATGAAACAAAATTAATCCACTGTGTATAAATTGAGACATTTCTGACACACGTTATCAAATGTAACAAAACAAAAAGTAGCAAAAATGACAAAATACCTAACAGAAATGGAACAAATACAAAGCACGACATGATGCAATACTGCCATAAAGATACAGCTAGTGAAACGAATCCACTGTGAACAGAATACAATTGAGACATTTCTGACACAAGTTATCAAATGTATCAAAATAAGTAGCAACATATCCTCTCTTTTTTGTTACACACTTTTGGAATACTTTCTTGGTGTTAATATAGTTGGAATGTGGTACAAAAAAAGGCAGTGACAATGTGTATCAATAGGGATAAGACCCTACTACTTTTACAAACATTTTATCAACCTAGATTCCTCCTTAAAATGTGCTAATTTGTAGACTACAGCTATTATTTCTACATCGAGCGGAGCCCAATCTTTCCCGCCAAACTCTGTCGGCTTATCGTGCTATTAACCCTAATGCCACCAAGATCACACACGATACAGACAAGAAGCAACTTACCTCATCTCGTTGTCAACACTCAATCAACGAAGTTACAGGAAATAAACGCTTCTATTCCATCGTTAGCGCTTCTCTTCGAAACTTCACAGAAACACCTGTTTTGCGCGTGAAGTAACTTCTGTGCAGCACTGTATCTGACCCCTTATTTGCGAGGCACCATTCACACATACCAGTCCGCACTGCTGGGGGAACAATCAGGAATTCCTTCGTATCGAAGCGGCGGAGACAAATGACCTAAAGTCCGTAGCAACCCCACGGGTGCTACTGTGAGATCTGCCAACAATCGGGGCTGGATAGTCAAACAATTAGGACATCAAATACCACTCAGTAGTTCAGGTTGTCAGCTTGGCAACCTGGTGTGACGCAAGGCTCTAGCTACTGGATAAATGAAGAGCAGGGGTCTCCCCAGAAATTCTTAGGGGAGAAGTGCTCCCAAATCGGTTGATAAAAAATCTGCATATTTTCATGAAAATACCAAGGGAAAACCCTAAATTTGAACATTTTGGTAGAGGTGCTAGGATTTTAGGGAGAAGGGGAGCACCCTTGCTTCATTGCTTGGGGAGAGCCATGAAGAGTCAAATGTTTCAGCTGGGTACTGAGATGAGAAAGATGACTGATGAAAGATACTGGATGGATGCTAAAATGTCTGGCTAAGGGCTCTAGCTAGTACCAGTTTTTCTGTCAATTACCGGAACTTTACGGCGTGTGACGGAAATTTGTTTAAACCAATCCATCAACTTTGATAGACAAAGTTAACAAAAATCTTGGGTAAAAATATGAAAACATCCAAGAGACCAACAACAACAACTTTCAAATCCAAGATTTGCCTTAAAAATGTTGGAAATTGAGCTTTGAAAGGCTTGACATTTCAAAATTTGTCCCTGGACCCCCCTAGATTGTGAGCACTCTCCCCCCAGGTCCAATCATGAACCTAGGCTGACGGAAAAAGATTTCAAGCTGACTAGAGCCTAGCCTCCATAGCATGCCAAAAACTGGGGGTTTGGGGTCTCCATTGTCTTTTATGTGCTATTTTCTGACTGCATATAGACAACCCGTTTTTTTAGAACCCAGGGGTAATCAGAAAACAGCCGAAGACCACCAAAGCCCCAGTTCTATAAGCCTGCTACTGACTGGGCTAATCAGAAAACAGCCGAAGATCACCAAACCCCCAGTTCTATAAGCCTGCTACGGAGGCTAATCAGAAAACAGCCGAAGACCACCAAAGCCCCAGTTCTATAGCCTGCTACGGAGGCTAATCAGAAAACAGCCGAAGACCACCAAACCCCCAGTTCTATAAGCCTGCTACAGAGGCTAGCTAGTGACGTAAAGTGTTTAGTCATGGGAAATTTTACCGACCAAAGCAAAAGCCATCAATCAACCTGTTCTACAGCTTAGAGGCAATTTGTTCAGTTACAGCAAAAAGAGATATCGGTTTCAACTCAATAACAAGACACTACCGGTACTTGAGATTGTTTTCACTTAAAGAAATACACAATTCACAACATGTTGGTTGCATATCAATCAATAGTTCATACTTAAAAACCTGCTTTTCTGACAACTCTCCAGTGTCACTGACAAAAGCTAGTGGATGCTACCTGAAACGTCTGACTGTTTCCAAAGTCATATCCAGTTGCTTGAATAACTGTTTTTTGGCATACTGGTTGCATCGTTTAGTACCAGTAACTTCTTGCTTTTGGCTAAAGGTTTCATGTCATTAAACTTAGAGAAAAAAAAGTGTGTTCACAGGTTTCTTGTCATGTTTACAATCACTTTGTACCACAAGACAGCCACTCGGAAGTATAGAACATCCTCCAAAAGATAACGATTAACGAATAAATAAAATTTTTAAGATAGAGGTCGTTACTAATGGCAACTTGTTTAAAACAGAACTAGAAGACAGAACTTTCTTCATGTTTACGTAAGTGCTTTATTTCGTAAGACTGAGCCACTTCAAATTAGAGAACATCCCTAAGATAAAAAACATTTTTAAGATAAAAAGTGGTTCCTTAGCAACTTCTATACAACAGAGGCCAGGTAATTTGTAGTAGGCATCTGCAAGGAAGAACAAACACATCTTGACAAATGATGCACAAGACAAAACAGACCGAAAAGACCATTGTGAAAAGTGGCACACACTGTGCATTACTGCACAAAAGGGGCCTGATAATAGCTAAGTTACTACCTGTGTCAAAGGGAAATATTACATGTATCTAAGGGATGCCCAAAATGCCTAGCCTCCATAGCATGCCAAAAACTGGGGGTTTGGGGGTCGTCAGGGTCTTTGGGAGCTTTTATGAGCTATTTTCTGATTACATATAGACAACATAGCCGGCCTGGTTGAACTAACCCGTTTTTTGAACTGGGCTAATCAGAAAACAGCCAAAGACCACCAAACCCCCAGTTCAATAAGCCTGCTACGGAGGCTACAAAATGCCATCCCATTGGCTATGTAGAGATGGCTACTTGTACAGGTTTAACACTGTACGAAACACAACTTTCAGCTGACCTAAAGCCCATTGTGGAATTTTAAAAAGCAGTACACACTGTGCAAAAAGGACTGACAACAGCTTTCTGCAACATACATAGTACTGATCTGGAGACTAGCCTCTACCAGGATTCAGAAGTGGCTGGAAAGGGTAGAAATTGGCCAGATAGATAGATAACATGCCAGGGGAGTTGGTCCACTAAAGGAGTACAGTTTGCTGCTCCTGTCCCTCTCTAAATGTACTAAAATAAAACTTCACTACCAAGTTAGTGTTAAGAGTTTTCAACTATATCTAAGAGAATACAGTGAGGTATAACAGGATTGATGTTGAAAGTTAAAACTTTTGGTCCAACACAAAAAAGTTCTCTCACCTACAGCTCTCGACCAGTCACTCTGGTCTTTTTCAGTATTCCTAGACTGAGGAAGACCAGAGTGACTGGTCCAAAGCTCTAGGTGAGAGAACTTTTTTGTGTTGGACCAAAAGTTTTAGCTTAAAACATGTAACTACCAACACAGATGAACTTTCATCGATGATAAGATTGAAGTTAGCCAAAGATAAACAACTAGGGTACAGTGTAAGCATTACCATGGTAACAAAAAATCAACAGAAAACGTTCCGTTTGACAAATAAAGGTGTGACCACCGCGCACAAACAGTTGACAAGGACGCCGTGTTTGTCAGAAGTGGACACTTGTTTACAGTTTTACCAGGTTAATCCTGCATGAGTTTATTTGTAGGGTGGTACTGTTGACCAGTCGAGCACCTCTTATAAAAACAGGTAGCTGTGAAGATAGCCTGGGTGCCAGACTGTTGTCAGGGCCTATATTATATCCAGAACCGTGCTTATCTAGTTCTATACCTGAAACAGGTAGTTGTGAACCTAGCCTGGGTCCCAGACTGTTGCAAGGCACTTAATTGTATCCAGAACCATGCCTATCTAGTCCTATGCCTGAATGGGTACCGGTTAGGGTTAGCACATCTTATAAAAACAGGTAGCAGTGAGCTTGCAACAGCCTGGGTGCCAGACTGTTGCAAGGCACTTATTCGTATCCAGGACAGGGCCTTTCTAGTTGGGGTTAGGGTTAGGCACGGTTCTGGATAGTCTCTGCGTATGCAAGAACATAAATTGACCCCAGTTCTGGATATGCGTGGAGTCGACTATCCAGAACCGTGCCTGACTACGGTTCTGCATAAAGCACATATAAACTGAATTGAAATGGTAGCTCTGCTAATTTTTCCATTTCAACTGCCAACTTTACTTCTTTTATCTTATTTGAAATTTTTCATCAGATAAAATATCTTCGAAGTAAGCTTTCTGGGAGGACAACATTTTGTTTCTTAACATAGCTCAGAAAACACACTCCAAGCAGATCCCCTCAGTCGGTGGCAAAAAGACAGTATCAAATTGGCCAGGCAGTATCCATTAGCCAGAGAAGCTCCGCGGCCACCGACGGGTGGTGGGGATCGGGACAAAAAAAACGGCCATATATAAAAAGGTAACGATCATTCCCCCATAACCTCTGCTTGGAGAGTACATACCAACTGAGAAAGCCTACAAACGCTAGAGGAAGGCCTTGATTACTGAGCTAACAACCGAGATGACGAACAACCGACCAGTAAACAGGAGGTGTCAACAACTGATGTTATCTCCCCGCAGGAAGCCTCAGTAATTAATTACCACTCGTAAATAACTGTGACAGCAGCAGGGGGGCTTATTTAATCAGTCATCTCCAAGCAGATCTTTTGGTGGCTGCAAAACAGTATCATTGGCAAGGCTAGCCTCCACAGCATGCCATAACTGGTGGTTTTGGGTCTTCAGGGTCGTTGGTATCTTTTATGTGCTATTTTTTTATTGCATATAGACAACATAGCTGGCCTGGTTGAATTACCCCATTTTAGAACTGGGCTAATCAGAAAACAGCCGAAGACCACCAAACCCCCAGTTTTATAAGCCTGCTACAGAGGCTACAGTATCCAACACTATTTGGCTGGCAAAAAAAGATACCAGTTAAAAAAAAAAGACTGATAGAAACACCTGAAACATATCAAAAATAATCCGAAGCCCAAACCTCCGTTTGTAGAAAATGTAATTAGTTGATGCATCGAAGGAGATCAAATCATATATGTAGATGTAGATGTAGTCTTTTGAAAAAATGAAACACTTCTCAGCAGATATACCATGTAAACACTTCAACTGCAACTGAAACTTTTATGGTATACAAACACAGCTGACTTCAACAAAAAGTTGGAATCTGCCTCAAAAACTTCAACCCAAAACTCAACTGCAGTGACACAATTTTCAAATCTACCATACAAAATAAACAAATTCCTGAAAGTCATTGTATTCCTTTTAAACATTTTTGATAAATTGATAGGAAAAGGAAAGCTACAATTTCAACAACTAAACAATTTCGAACAGACTTTGCCAGGTTTTTACTAAGAAAATAACAAAATTTCAGTTCAAGAAATCACCCACGAAGCTATCATATCTATACTTTAGACATCACAAAAGTATACATGTAGCATTAAAATTCAACTCTTCATTGCTGAATTTCTAGATACAAGTTAGATAAACTCTATACCTGAAAAGTAGGAAGACCAGCTGCTAATAGTAACGCTGTCCAATCTTCTCTAAAGCAATAAGAACGCAGAACACCCCCCTTTCCACACGTACTTGTAAACAAGGGATTTTCAGCCTGACTTGATTAAATAGCCTGTTTACGGCCCCATTGCCTGTCAATAGGCCATGACCCCCTATAGAGAGCAATCGTCCTGTCCAGGTAAAGATGACAGAAGGTGTGCTGATGTTATGGTAGACTGAAAGGTCAAGCCTTCTAGCCTCCGTAGCAGGCTTATAGAACTGGGGGTTTGGTGGTCTTCGGCTGTTTTCTGATTAGTAGCCTCCGTAGCAGGTTTATAGAACTGGGGGTTTGGTGGTCTTCGGCTGTTTTCTGATTAGCTCAGTTCTAAAAACGGGGGTAATTCAACCAGCCGCCGGCTATGTTGTCTGTATGCAATCAGAAAATAGCATATAAAAGATCCCAAAGACCCTGAAGACCCCCAAAACCCCCAGTTTTTGGCATGCTATGGAGGCTAACGCTTTCAGCTTTGGAACTCAAGTTGAGGCAGCCTCTATCAGGCTTCGGGAGGCGGCTGGAAAGAGTAGAACTCAGCCAAATAGAGAGATAACATGCTGGGGCAGTCGGTCTGCTAGAAAGTACATTGTGCGGCAAACTGTACTCTAGCGGACCAACTCCCCCGGCATGTTATCTCTCTATTTGGCCAATTTCTACTCTTTCCAGCTGCCTCCCGAAGCCTAGTACTAGTAGTAGAGGCTTGAGTTGAGGACAGTTATTTCAATAGATGGTGACACGAAATCAAGAGGTCACAAGTTCAATTGAACCTGGCTAGATGTCAGGGTTGTGTCCTTGGGAAAGGCACGTAACAAGAAGACTTTACTCACTCCAACCAAGTGTAAAATGGGTACCTGACTTCGGTTGGGAAGGTAAAAGGTGGTGGAAGGAGAGGGATGGGCTCCACCTTCCAACACTGTTCCCTACATAGTGGACTAACAACCCACTGCCCCTATTGCCTCAAAAACATTATGCATACAGTTACTACTTTTACAAATTCAAGAACTGATAACATTATGCAATCATAAATGAAGGGCATAATTATTAAAAGTTGAGTAAAAGTTATTGTCAACCTGAATTTTTGACCAAACTTACTTTTTGCCAAGGAAAAGGATCTTCGAAAGTCTTCCCTTAACACTGACCATGTAGCAATTAACAGCACAACACGTGCCTACACCTTTCTGTACAACCATTCTACCAGTAGACACTTTGAAATACTGCAAATATGAATTACTTTGTGTACAGCAAGGATTTACGTCACTGCTTAATACAGTTTGATAGGAAACGACAGCATAAAATTCTCTAGCGACACAGGTATGTGCTGGTAAGGCCGTATCAAGTAGTGAGCACATTTCACCCTTTCATATGAACAATAGCTGGCACATGTATGTTAGGTATGCACACAGTATATTGAATAGAATTGCGTAGTTCACTAAGTGAAGAATAACATCAATTGTTATTTAAACATGACAGCATCCTCAAATAAAGATAATTTCTTGATGTTTTCTCCAGATTCTAATTTAAATTTTCATACTTGAATTCAAGAGACAGGGAACAATGTTTAACTTTATAACAGCATATCTAAAACACAGTGTACAGTCCAAACTGTCCAAGAAGACCACTCAGAGGACCAATAAAGTCTGGTCTATGTGGACAGGTGGTCACTTTATTAGACAGGATTCTTAACACTCTTGTGTCAATGGGAAAAATTTATACCAACAAGAAGTGGTCACAAGGGCCAGGTGGTCACTATGTACAGGTGGTCATTTGTACAAGTTTGACTGTACATGTATTACAAAAGCTATGAATTCAAGTTTTTTAATTATATATTCATGAAGATTTACCACATTCGTTAAAGGATTGACATAACAGGTGACTATCACCTCTTCAAGATGTCAAACCTGTTGAACCACTCACGCCCGGAAAGTATTTTCGATAAGTGTGGTGGGTTCTTTTAACATGCATGGGGCGTTACTCTCCAAAACACAGGGCCTCCATTTAACGTCCTATCCAACGGGGGATGGCCCTAACCAACACTAGCACAGGCCTTGTTGATCACCAGACCTCCCAACACCTTGCTGTAAACCTAAACCCTTGCTTTCAGTAAACTCCGTACACCAGTGTACCACTACGCCAGCAACAAACAAAGCCACGTGTAAACCACCGCGGCTGGCATTGACCCTGGCGCTGATCCGTAATGTGTTACAATACAGCCACAAGACATGTACATGGGAAAGGGCTGGGAGCAACTCGTCCATGAAATATACGCAATACATCAATGTCACATCGAAAAAACTTAAGTGTTTTCTTACTTTTTCTACCAAGCTACAAGCTGTGAACACCTGTTGCTAAAATTGTTCTGCCTTTCGCAAATTTGACAATCTTTTAAGGACTTGCGTATACTGTATATGAGAACAGATCTGGTATTAGATGAAATACTTGTGTAGCATATTACAAAGGAGTTAATCCTCTACATAAAAAGGAATTATTTCTTTTGAGAGGAACATTGTCGCGCAATCACCCTTATTGGATTAGTCATGTCGTATGATTTCTATAACTGAAAAGACAAGAATACGCAACCCTCCTTGTTTTCTGTATCTGTATCTGTATAGCCGGTATAACCGCCCTTCGGGGTAACACAGTCCAGCTTCTGTATTTGTATAGCCAGTATAACAGCCCTTCGGCGTAACACACCAGCTTCTGTATCTGTATAGCCGGTATAACAGCCCTTCGGCGTAACACACCAGCTTTGAAACAACCAAGTGCATCCATGTAGTATAGAGAATCTCTGTCAACAATGTACCGTCAAAGAATTTTGCCACCCGTGTGCATACTTAATTACCTGTACAACAGGTGGTAGAAGACAGTGACACAAGACTGACCTAGCTATACTTGAACAACTACTGAAAACAGAAATTCAAAAATGCTTTTTTTCAAATGCGTTTCTTGGTGACTGAATGCTAGGCTTAAAAATCCCTTGGGACTGTAGTTTCTATCAAACATAAAATACACCAGTTTTTGATTGCAACAAGCTACAGTGTAAATTTTACAGTACTTTGAAGGTAAAATGACAAGGTATTAATTCATCAATTCAATTTTGATAAAAAAAGTAGCACTTGACTTTTAAATTTAAGATAATAAATTACCTTGTACATGTTGACTCAAACCAATGTCTTTATAGTAACAGTACTACAGCATGGCAATTCAAGTCACTTAAACTAACTTAAGCATAGTACTTATAACACATTAACAGTTCTGCAAACTCACTTACACGCTCAACTGCTACAAGAAACAACATCAAACTAACAAAACAACATAAAAACAACATCCTACCAAAGATACACTCTTTCCCAAAACTGCAACTATTCACTACTTAGAAGTAATGACTTTACGTTAAACATTGCGACCACACTTGTAAGGTTCGTGCAATGGTGCCTTCTCTGACATAATTAATAGCTCAACAAGTAACGAGTTGCCTCGTATCGAGAATAATCCAAACAGAATAGAACAAACCAACATAAAAACAACATTCTACCAAAGATACACTCTTTCCAAAACTGTAACTATTCACTACTCAGAAGTAATAACTTTACATTAAACATTGCGACCACACTTGCAAGGTTCCTGCAACGGTTGCCTTCTCTGACATAATTAATAGCTCAACAAGTAACGAGTTGCCGCGTATCGAAAATAATCAGTTTCGTGTCGGTCTTCGCAACCCTTGGAGCACATCGTAAACTTGTACTACAAGCGTCGCACAATGGAAGCATAATGTGCCGACAATTTAGCAATAATGGCAAACATGTCAGAAATGCTTAGACCTACCTCCCGCTGAGAACTCCCGTGGTCGATCGTTTTTTCGTTCTGACTACATTCGCCGCGTCACAAACAGTACAAAACTGTCGCCCTGCTTTAGAAACGCTTTGTTTCAAGTTTCAGGGCAGCCTGAGTGGTAGGTTATGCCCTAGTGCACCTCTACTGGCACACGGCATTCCAAAAAACGTGATATTTCGGCTGCTATGCCAACACGGAAAGACGAGCTAACCTGTTGTCCTGCGGATTATTACGTACACGGTTTGGGTTACAGTGAAAGCTGTAACAGCCATAAAGCAATGGCCACGCTGTGTTAACGTGAATGGCTCTTACGGCGTTCTTGTGTTTCTCTGTTTACAATCGCCGCCCTCTCTGTTACAATTCATTCTCAAGATACCAGAACAAGGAGATAAATTTAGAGGCGGTCTATTTTTCGCCAGGACAGAGGCCCTTTGATAGTCTTTCTTCTTCACACTTATGGAGCGCTGGCAAAGCTTTTAGGACATACCTAACATTAATCCTGTATTAAATGTAGGATTAGCCTGATCCTTAGTTACATAAAAGTGCCTTGTAATGAGCGCTGGAGTCCACTAATTGAGACAGAGGTGACCAATCACTCGCACTTAGAGCAACGGGTTGTCCTTATCATATGAATGTTGTTACTTTAATGTTACATTAGAAAGCTTTCGATTTGATAATGCTCTGAGGTTTAAACTTATTCATGAAGAACTTTAACTAGGCAAAAACACGTAAATGGGCCATGCTCACAATTTGAATGAAAGATGAACAAAGATGAAAGCTGAGAGAAAAAGTTGCATCAGAATACATCGAAGTTTTCAACTCTTTCAAACAGGCATGGGTTTTCATGTTGATCTTTGGTTTAAGTTCAACACTATTTTCTTACAACCTTGATCCAAGAAAGCTGTGGCTAACCAATATAGAATCTAAAAATGCTTGAAAAGGTAGTACATGTAATTAGTACAAATTTCTATGTTGGACAGTTTGCAGGCTTTAGCCTCTAGGAAACTGCCAGTTTTCCTGGTTCTCTCCAAGATAAAACAATCACTTTTCAACAACATCAACTAAAAAGACATCACCGATCATCCTTCCATCTTTTCATCAAACATTAGCTTGAGTGGTGCATTGAAAGTCCAGTTGATAGTTTTTCCTTTAAAGAAAACACCCCTTAAGAAACCACAACCATCCTTTAAGAGGTGGGTGGGCTGTAACAATAAGACTACTCTTCACTATCCTTTTCACAAACACTAACAGTAACTTTGTCCCAGAGATAGAGTGTTCTATTATCTTTAGTAAAAGCCGTGTCTTTAAGCAGCAATGGTCGGCTTCAAGTGACTTGGGCCCACTTAGGCCACAGCAAGTAATTTTTATGGATGACATCAGCGCTCGCATTAATTTTCGCCTGATTTTGGGTGAAAAAAAAAAAAGAAATTTTGTTGCCTTCTGACAGTGGTCAACATGCCGAAAATGGGCAAAGATGTCTGTTGCCATGCTGGAAGGTGAATGGAAGATATCTAAGAAGAGAGGAGACAAGAAAAGACTCTGATTTAATGTTTTGTTTTTTACTTTGATGCAGTGATATGTGATGCTGGCTGTGTATATGTGATGTTCCCTCTGAATCAAAACCATTTGTACAATGATTGAGTCAAACTTTTAAAATGTAGGAACCTTGTTTTTTTTCCGCCCGCTCGTATTAGATTTGGAGTGTGCAGAGGATGTCATCCATAAAATTTACTTGCTGTGGCCTTAGGCCCACTTACATGGTCCAACCACGCCCCTCAAAAAGGGACAGTCATATTATGTATCTTTTGTATTAAGGAAAGACAATACGTCTCTGTCAACAGGTTATAATATACTGTTCTATATCTGTATCGGTACAGCCGATATAACCGCCCTTTCTCCCTGTCACAGTTCTTTTTGTACTCTTTAAGCCAATGGAACTGTTTCATAGTTATGGTAAGACTAAGAGGGTGTACTAGTGTTTCATACTGCTCGGTGCAGCTTGTACATAGGATTTTGACATCTTTGCAAGTAATAAAAAAGCATATCCAACACTTAACAACTCATTGAGTAACTTTTTCCTTATGTAATCTTGTTACTTCTTGTTATATGTGTGTGTGCATGTTTGCACCCAATGTATAGAGTCATCCAAACTAAACTTTATTCCACAAATATTCAATTATGACAGTAATTAAATATGATATCTGCACAATTGCTTTTCCATTTTGTTGTTTTTACCTCCCTTATGTAATCCGTTCCTTGGTTGGGTCTCCGACTGTCCTAGTTGTTGATCTCCTAATCTATACATTTAAGAAGGGCAAAGACCAAAAAATCTCCACACATCTCTGTAAGACACCAGACAGTTCCTTTGTCACGATGGCCCTGGAAAGCTGTATAATATGTGTTAATCCAAAAGGCCACTGGGTCTTTAAAGGTTAAACTGGAGACAGCCAAAACTTTCACAGCAAGGACACGATTTGTGGTGGCGTCGGTGGCACAACGGTTAGAAGGTTGGACCCGGAACCGAGAGGTCCCGGGTTCGATACCGTGGTCCGACGTTGTGCCCTTGGGAAAGGCACTTTACATGACTTCCCCACCTATACGGTGGAGTGACGCCCACCGAGCCTCTTAGGCTAATCTGTCTGTCAGGGTGCCAAAAGCACCTTACGGATTTGGTGCGCCGATGTGACAACATCTCACTGAGAGTCGTAAATTTTTTTTTTTTTAGGACACGATTTGCCACCATCACAGAGCCAAATCATTCTTTCTTCTTCAAGCATACCCTGCTGTGAAATATCCATGAAATCCATGGGATGTGTACAGTGTAGTGTATGTAGTCCCGAGTATGCCTGCTTGGTGATCCTGCCTCTGGAATAAGAGGTTGGGAGTTTGAATCCCAGCTGTTGTCGCCCACCCGCTTGCTTGCACGTTACTGAAAAGGGTCGCAGACTCGCAGTCCTTGGGTTTTTGGGCTGGGACCTAGAGTTGTGATCCATTGTGCATTGCAATTGTTGAAAAAAGCTAGGAGGATCTTCAATGAGCTACATGTAAATGTAGTTCAAAATCACTTTGATCACTACATCAAACTTTCAGACTGTACAAACATGAATGCTTTCATGCAAACCAACTTTCAAAAACACTTTCACATACAAGAAAACAGGCAAGGAATTAAGAAAGGTTGACACAACATCATAGATGTTGAAGGAAATCTCTTTCTCTCTCTCTCTCTCTCTCTCTCTCTCTCCCCCTGTTCCTTCTCAATTCAGATAACTAACTGTACATACATGCATTCCTTCATACAAACCAAGTTTCAAGACCACTTTCAAACGGAGAAAGAAAAGACAGACAAGAATTGAAGAAAGTTGACAGAACATTCAAGTACTCAAGGGAGGGACTCAAGTACTAGAAGTTGAAAGAAAGCTGCCGATTGGCTGACTGTGACCTCTAACCTCTTTCTCCCTCTCCCTGTCTTCCTTCTCGAACTCTGCCTCAGCCTCATCCTGGAGCGCCTGTCCGTCAAAGTGGAGGCTGGTGCCGGGATTCAACATCGACATCCTGGCTCACTCACTGGTCTGTCTGGGGTTCACTGGGGTAATATCTGGGCAAAACATAAACAGATTTTACCTTCTAACTTCCTGTTTTTTTATTTTATCATTGTAAATACCTACCAGTTCAGACCGTGTGTCTGTAAGAAGGTGTATGAATAAAGTTTCAAGTTTGAAGAATATTACCATTGCAACTGATTAAAGAGACAAAATTTACAATCAACTATTTGTCTTATTTTGACCATGCACTTCAAGCTTCACTTAACACTAACACAGGTTACTCTAGGCAACCTTGTTGTTTTCATGGTGTTATTTGTTATAATTTTGTGTAGTTACTAAAAGTGTATCTCTGTATGAGCAGCTAGGAAGTTGTCACATGTATGTGGATGGTTTTTGGGACATTTGGCTGTACATGTTGGTTGTAACAACTGCTACAAAGGATGCAGTTAAGACTCAAGGATCAATGCCTTGATGGACAAATGTATGCAAAATTGTAACAATAAAACCAGCTGAGTTGACAAAAAAATTGTCCCTGTCGGTCCCTAAATCAGCACAAAAGTATCTCCATCCTTTGACATTTAGTACCTACCGATATCTTGAAAGCAGATGCCTTTACTGTAGTTCATAACAGAATGGGCAGGTGGAGCAACTGCAACAACATACAGTAACTTATGGATTAGGTCACAAGTTTTCAGGACACAAGAAAATCATAGCCATAACATTAATCTATTGTCATTTTGCCAACATTGCAAATGCATGATGGTGTATCATAATTGATACTCTTACTACATAAAATAACATAAACAATTCAAAAGTACAATTTTTTGGCAATACATGTATTCTATCACCTTATCATAGATAAATCTCTATCAAAAAGTGATTAGTTTACTCTTAATTACATTTTCATTGCTTATAGAAATAGATAAAATCTAACAAAAGTACCCAAAACCTATGTTTTTGCAGATATATCTGATATACATAACATTTTGGATTGAAAAGTCAACAACAGATATAGACTTGCTTTTAGTACACACCTAACAAAATCAGGATTACTGGAATAAAGGTTATGCAATCAGTATCAATTTCATACAACATATGCAGTTCAAGTGACACATAACAGTCAGCGAAACAACTAAAACTTACTTAAAGGGACAGTTTTTCACAAATTTCGAGGAGATACTAGTAGTACAACAAGGTGGTACCTACCCCCTGGCCTGTGCAGCTATACAGTCCTGATACTTAACACTTATGGCACAGTAATTAAACAATAGGTATTACAACAATAGCCACAATAGACAAGCCAGCGCACCACTGTTACAACTGAAATGGACACGCCCCCTTTTTGTTATATGCTTGAATGACCAACCAAGTAAACAACCTTAAACTTGAGCCGTTACACTATAATAACATATATTTTAGAATTTAAAAACAAACTTTCAATGCCATTTTCATGAGGTTTAGTCTGCCTGACAAATTTTTACTAAACTCTAATTCTAAAGTAATTTTTCCCTTATCATCATCTTATAAATTGTTGTTTTGGTGAGTTTTTTAAGTGCTTTTCTTACAACATTTACATGTGAAAAGTTAAGCAAAAGATAACAAGGAAAATCAGATTGTTAAATAATATGGGATCATACAAATTTGCAGTATTGCAGATTGAGAACATGTCAATATCATTAGAACCGCATGGTGTCGCTGCTACACGACCAAGTTTGTTTGTACTTGTTCATGGTTCGATTAACAAGTAAACATCAAAAACCTGGGCTATAAAATCAGTATAAGATTATATCATAATATCCCCACTAGCCACTACACAAGAAACATTAAGATCATAATATGCAGGGCCTAGCAAATGAGTAAATTCGACAGAAATATTCTTGTTGAAAAAGGGACACTCGAGCTAACATCGCCAAGCCGTCTGTATTTCTTCGGCGTTTTTCAAGCGTTCTTACCTCAGGATAGCTACAAAGTTGGTCACATTTTGTCGGGAAGGCTATCAGTGATGTATACAACTTCGCCTTTCCTCCAACTATGCTGCGATTTTGTACTAAAGCGTAAAAATCGGCCAGTTTGAGAATAACCCGATTCAACTTACCCTCCCTCCATCTTGGATCCAAAGGCGGGAAGAAGGAATCTGAAAATCAGCGACGTGATTGGTCAAAAGTAGTCACGTGGAAAAATCAACCAATGGCGAGCCGTATCGCTTGCTCTCGTATCCAGGATGTTCTCCACGTCACTCTGAGAACGAGATCGCCAGGAGGTCAAAGGTGAGGTTTATTATTTTTCTGCTGATTTTGACGTACCGCAACAGAATGTGGTACTACAATATCACTTAAATTACATCTTTCCAAATGTATGAAATATTTCTGAAGCTGTAATTGTGTTGGCTGATTTATAGTCTATTTTCTTGCTCTGTCAGTCGCACGAAGTTTGCTGTAAACTTTGGATAAATAAATTATTTATGAAATCAGTGTGCCAACTGGGTAACATGTCTTGACGGGTTGGCTCGATGTTTGTTTATGTATAAAACTTTGTTTAACAGGAGTTTTGATCGTTCTAGTTGATTGTCTAGGCTTGTCGGAGAGAGTTGAGACACCATGTCGAGTCCAGGAGGGCCCAGAGCTCGCTACCAACCTGGAACAACCGACGGAAGGGACGTTGTCATAAGCCTGGACGAGAAAGGTGCACCAAGGGTCAGTTTTAAAACTTGTTGTTTTGTTGTGATCTTCTTAAAGTAAACAGTTGTTGTGTTGGACACCGAGTTACTAGATATATTATGTTTTTAGTCCATCGATATCCCCATGAAAGATGCATCAAGGCTCAGTAGTTTTGTTGAACAATTTGTTTTTAGAAAACTTTATCATTCTGAAGCAAACAATTGTTGTGTTGGACACAGAGTTACTGTAAGAAGGTTGCATCTCCAATTAAAATCCTTGCTGTAAATATTATACTAGTTTGAATATATAATTTAGTGGCCCCACCTTTTTATTCGACTGCATGAATGACCCCACGCTGTTTCTGATTGAAAATGAATACCACATGTTGGATCTAGAGTTACCAAAAATATCTGAAAGCTATCAAATTGACAATCATCTGTTGACATCTGTAGGGTCAATGTCAAAGACAGCTGTTGCAAGCAGTATCGTGATTATATAATGACATATCTTTGATTTTAATTAAAGGTAAAATGTATTAGGATTTTTGCCTTTAAAACAAAATAGATTATCATTTGGATGCATGGTGTCATAAATTTTTAACTTGTCGGATAGCAGAGGAAAATTTCGGTGAGTCAAATTTATGAGTTGGAGAACAGTTTAAATGTTTCATAATGTAATTTACCAACTCAGATGAACTTTCATGCTGTTGCCTATTACTAGTATTAGTTGCTAATTGCCTATTATTGATTGCTTGTCAATTATCAATTGATTGCTTATTATACTTAATCAGAACATGTGTGTGTAAGGTAGGAAAGCCTGAGGTTGACATAAATTTTTTAAGAACTTTATTAAAAACATATGGCAAATGGTACTTGGCACAGTGAGTCACAAACAAGTTTAAATACATTGTTTTCAACAGGTGTTGTTGAGCAGTAAGTTACATGTGTGATTGGCCAGTGGCCACTGTTGTTAGTAACTGTCACTTACAGATGCATACTACAAAACAGAGTACACACGGTTTGCATTGTTGACATTCACCTCATTCAACCAACCCATAACAATGCTTACTTGACAAAACATGCAACTGCTTTCCGCCAGCGACATAATCTGCCATCGCAGTTTAATACAGTACATGATAACTATACAGAGACTATCAAGTCAAAATACTTGCAATTGGCACTTGAGGGCTCAAACCTCTGTGCTATATGGACATTTAGTGCACTGCCAAGTATGTACCATATATGGTTCTACTCTGTTTAATACCATCAGGGCATGTCCCTCAGCTGTTGTCAATGTGACCCAATAGGGCAGGAGCTCCAGTGATTTAGTAACACTAGATGTTTAGGAACGTCACCACTAGTACTGGTTGTTTGCAGACATAGTTGTTGTCATAACTCTTTGGCAACTCCTGAATCACTTCTGAATCAGAATGTTTTCCACTAGTACAACTACAAATGTACCTACATATGACTCCATGGTATGACTCATTTGCAAGTATGTCATTTCCTTAATCTTTCTCATTCCCTACGACTCAAAGTCAAAATTATTTCTTGAAACTTAAAACTGCCCGTACCAGCAGAAGTTGTGTTTGAATGTTTCTTTGATGAGATAATGTAATAAAAATACTATGTTTTTCTATTGTTTTGATATTATCAGTTACAGACTGCAATACTGTATTTTGTTGTTAGGAGGCGCTGTAGGCACACCTGTTGTGTGATTGTACAGTTCTGCATACAATCATAAATGAAAGTTCTGAAATATGTTTTAACTCAGTCTTTCTGTATGTGAAGGTAGAGAATACACTTCTAGTCTGGATGCCAGACTGTTTCCAGGGCCTACACAGGCCAGCTCCTCTGCTCCATATTGCCAATATGCCCTATAAAAAAATTTGAAATAGAAATGTTTAATCAGTGTTACTGAAGGCAGGTTTTCAGATTCGCAGAAAAGGAGAATGTGTTCTTGGAACAGGAAATGTTTCGTGCCCATTTATGTCAATGACCTAAGGTGACCACATAAGTTGAATTAATTGAGGCAGAGGTATACCGTATACCATGCTGTGTACAGTATTTAGCCATCCAGTATCAGCAAAATGACACTGAAAAAAAAAAACATAATGATAAGTAATGCTTGAATTTACTTTGTACACCAGATCAAGTCATTATTTTGAAGGCACACGAGCCAAGAAACAGGGAGGAAGTTGAGTAAAAAAAACAAGCTCCACCCACCCCCTACAGTCATAACAGTTACTGAATCACTGGTTGACTGGTTCAGACCAGCAACTCCAGTGTCACAGATAAGTTGACTCTACCCAGGTGTAGCGTACCATAAGTTTGCCAACAAACTGTCTGAAACACATCTCTACTAGGAGGCTTACAATGCATAACAACCATTCCAATGTAAGTAGACTTTGAATTCACAGTTTTTGATCAGTCTTGAATTCAGTGCGTTCAGTTCTTTTTAACATCTTGCTATTTGTGAATGATCATAATATGGTTGACTGAAGTCGTTAAGTCAGTGTAGGAACGGATTTGATTATGTTCAGTTGAACTTGATCCAGTACTAGTGATTTTACAGATGTGTGTTGAGCTGTTTTTTTGTTGTTGCCTCAGATTTCAAAGTTACTAGAATAGATTTAGACCTTCAGATTAGAGAATTAATGTTGTGTCGTCAGGGTTTAACTCTGTCCTTGTAGTAAATCTAAAAATAAAGTTTTCAGAAAGTTAAGAAACAAGTTTTAGTTGGCCTTGCTGATATTTGAGGTTCTTGTGCATTTTTAGTAGCATTTTTAGACAGTTGCTTGTCTTTGAATGTTAAAAATGTTGGAGAAAAATGTGTCCTTGATCTGGTACCGTAAATACAGTTGTTTTTTGGGGGGCCTTAACTTCGCAGTGAAAACGGAAAGGTGGTTTTCCCAATGATTTTTAAGTTCGCAGTACAAGCATTTATTCAGAGTAAGAAGTGAAATGTATATTTGCAAGAAGTCACTGCAAGAACTGTTAAAATAAAAGTTTTAAAACCACTGTGAACTTTTCAAGATTTACAGTTCAGGTGGATAACATGTTGTCAGACAGTGCCATTGTCTAGCTCCATTGTGAAAAACTTGACTGTCTACATTTGCTTTGTGCAAATTATGGCTGTGCAGGCATAACAGAGGTTTAGGCTTTAGCTTAATTTTTGTGCATTTTTTTTTTCTTTTTTGCACTGTTTTTTTTTTTAATGGCTGCCAAACAAGTGCATATACAGCCCTGCCAATGATTGTAGCCAAAATGATAATTCTGCTTGGAGATAAGTTAACTCTAGGTCAATTGTTGTTTGTTTTAACAAAGTTCTTAAGTTCCATTTTCACAAAAATTTCCCACTAAACTACTACAGACTACTAGCAGCTTGTTTTGTCCTTGTCCCGTAAGTTGCCAATTCAAGGTCGTTGACCTGTCTCTTCCTGTGGACAAATAAGACGTTGTGTCTGCACACGCTGCAAAGACGTCATACATTCCTGAAGACAGGAGTTTCGCCTGAGGACCTGGGGTGGACCAGTTTTATCTGGTCCGTTGTCTCTGACCTGTAAAACGGTCAGGGCTAAGCTAGTCCCATAGCCTTTTTCACACTTACAAATGTAGCTTGTTACATTGTAATCCACTGTATCTGGTCTAATGTCTGTGACCCTGTAAAATTAGCCTCTACCAGGCTTGGGGAGACAGCTGGAAAGAGTAGAAATTAGCTTAATAGAGGGATAACATGCCGGGGAGTTGGTCCGCTAGAGAGTACATTTTGCAGCACCAACTCCCTCGGCATGTTATCTATCTATTTGTCCAATTTCTACTCTTTCCAGCTGCCTCCTGAAGCCTGGTAGAGGCTACTGTAAAATGGTCAAGGCTAAGCAGGTTCCATAGCCTTTTTCAGGCTGTACAAATGCACAGTGTCTGGGGCACGGTATATTGGAAGGTGAAGCCCATCCCTCTCCTTCCACTGCCTTCTATCTCCCAAACTAAAGTCCATTTTACACCTGGGTGGAGTGAAGAAATCCAGTCGTCATGTAGTACGTGCCTTTCCAAGGACACAGTGTCTTGCCGAGAATCAAACCCATGACCTCTTGATCTTGTATCTGCCAGCTAATATTACCACGTGCACTAACTGTAAAGTAGTGCTAACAGGGTTGGACAAGTCCCATTGCCCACTTGCCCAGGGCAAGTTAAAGTACTGTTCGGGCAAGTAAATATCCCCCTGTACTTGAACGATTGGGCAAGTACATTTTTTTATGCAAAGTATTAGCCCCTGCAGTATTTCAACCAAGTTTTAAACAATTTTGATAAATAAAGCATCCAACATTATTAACTCTTTCTGCTAGTAAAATGCATAGAAATGTGTCATATTTTGGGCAAGTAAAAAGTTGGTTCGGGCAAGTGGAAATGACCATGTACTTGCCCGATAAGGCAAGTGGATTTTTGAAAATTTGTCCAACCCTGGCTAATATTTATGGGAAAACCTGCTACAAGTGACAGGTTAGAAAAAATGCGGACACAGCTTATTTGATTTAAGAAACAAAGTGTTTTTGTATTTGCAAAGAAAATACTTGATAAAGATATTCTAGCATTAGTTAAGGCATGTTTAAACATCACAGTTCTTCACATTTATCTAATACACAGTAGCACACATCCAGAGTAAGTCAACATAGACACACAAGACAAAGTATATTTGTTCTGTTTTGTTAAAAGATACTTACCAAACACAGGCTGCCATACCGCTTCACTTAGTCTGCAAATATTGTTTCACCATATACCTGGTTTGCAAGAGAAAACTTTCAATCAACTTTAGCATTCAACAAAAAAGACTAAAATCTATGTGTACCCAATATTAGATTACTAGACTTATGTGCTATCGTTGAAGTCTCTGACACTTGTAGTTGTACAGGGGTACGCAGTAAAAATACATGTACAACATAGTCATCAACACAAAGGCTTTCCCTAGTCTAACACAGCCCCTAAGTTGGGTCACGGGGACGTCAATTGAAGACTGTAATTTGAGAACACAATGTACGTAACTTGTTTACTAAATAGAATAAAACCAGTGCACACTGGGATAGGAGCAAGGTCAGACCCCATAGAACTAGTGGTTGCAGACACTTGTTGATCGCTGACTTAACAGACTTGTTTCTTGTTGTTTGTAGTTTAAGTTTGTTTTTAAAGTAGAAAAAAGGTGCACGTTGGAAAGTTATGCCGGGCGACAGTGTGTCAATAGAGTTACCTGAAACCTCACAGGTGAGGCTTAATCTGGAGTGAAAACTGACTAATCAAGTTATGATTGTGCCTACCGTTTTTAAAGCTAAACAAGATTGTACTGAGACTGGAGAATGTAATAATGTTCTCCACTCAAGCAAAATGGTACTAAACTGTCTGGAAAATGGATACTGCCTGACAAATTTGATACTGTATGCAGCCACTGAAAGAGATTGGAGATTAGATTTTCCCCAGGCAAGGTTCTGGATACAATTTGTGTTTGGGTAATAAGAGCTCAGCTGTAGATGTGAACAGATTCAAGTACAGTAGATGTTCAGGTCCAGACTTCTACGGTGATAATTTTGCACATGTGATAAACAGATACAGTCCTACATGTGTACAGTTATAAATGTTCTGCTGATTGAAGAATTTGTTTTTTTCCAGACTGAGGTTGCAGGAAACCAGCCCACTGCAGCACAGTGCTACAGGTTCACTAAAACGGTAACTTCACAGATTTTCCTTTTGAAGTCCAAGCCTTTCTTTAAAGTCTAACTTTACCCGTCAAAATTCTGTTGGATACCCTTAAAAGTTATTTTAAAGTCTGCGACATTACCGTAAATTGATTTTAAAAACAGTGAATTCCTAGAGATGTAAACGTAACATCAGTAATACCCGAGATATTCAAGATACAGATATCCAATATTGTCTTCAATAACACTATATTTTGTTTTAATGAGGCAAGTCTTTTTGTATACAGCACAATCATACACTGATTTTTACAGAAAATATTTATCTAATGTGAAGGTACTATTAGCTGACAACTTTTCTTCAGCACCTTGCCCAGTCAGTAGCAAAAAAAATTAAGGAATCAAAATGTTTACTGTTTAATTATTCATGATAACTGTTATCTTTCCACAGGACCCAGACAGTGTGCGTGTGGATGTTGACCCTACAGCTCCACCACAAGAGACTCCACCTCCCGCGTACAACGATGCGGTAGACACAGAAGATAGGCCGGCAAGCCGCAGGAAATGCTGCGCTGGACCAAGCATGTCCACACGGGTCCTGAGGGTCTGTAAGGAACACAAGAAGCCCATCCTCGCCACCATAGGGGTGCTGCTGCTGATTGGTGAGTTTGTGGTGTAAAAATATTGGTTGTCTATGAATTAGATATACCCTGTATACAATGTCATGTAGACTCAGGAGCTCTGTAGAACTGTATGTTGTATTACAAGTGTTATTTGCTTGAACCCCACGGTGCAGCAAAATTTCACAAGGTGCAGCAAAATTCACAGTACAGAAGTGACCACAAAAACAGCGAAATAAAAGTAACACACACAAAAAATTCACATGTGTAACAGTGGACATATTCAGAACTATATGATCGTATACGTATTACATATTTTTATCACTGTTTGTCCATTACGTCGTCCATGTACTTTTACTATATTTACCATATTTTTATTAATCAATTATGTAATGTAATATCTTTTTAACTGATGATATGTTGTTTATTAACAGTACTGTGTTTTTTATCATTGGCAAAATTGTACAATCAACGCAATTCAGTCTAAGGACTGCCAAGTTGATGAATAGAGTTTGAAAGCGGACTATTGACACCATTGCGATCATATAGTTCCGAATATGTCCAGACTGCAAACTTTTGCTACCGCGAACATAAAGTGATTATTTTACATAATTGTTTTTACTCATTCCTTGTCTGCTCACTCCAGGTTTGATAGTCTTCCTGGCATATGCCATTCCCTACTTCCTGAATAACGGGCACCTGCCCGGTGGCTGTAGGAACCTGATCGGGCTGTTGGGCATATTGGGAGGAGTGGTGTTTATCGGCTTGTACATCTGCATCAGCCGCTTCTGTGGGGACGACATTTACGAACACTGTCTGAAGCACGTCTTCACAGTCACTGGGAACATTTGGGTCAAGAGGTAACTCTGATAATTCCTAAACATCTGTTATACCTCAGTACATTTAAACACAGTGTCTTATTTTTCAGGCTAAAGATATAGGTAGGCTGCATCTCAAACAAATTTGGCACTTTGAAATCTTGAAAAACTTGTAACAAGGATTTTAGAGTACATCTGCCCTCTACAGTATAGCCCCCTGTTAGAATAAGCATTGACTCTGTAACATAGATACAGATTACACATTGAAATCCTTACAAATCCATATACATATATAGCCATAATGCAGGGGAGAAGCAAGCAGATGCAAACAATTGTTTTGTCTCCCCCTTCGTTGTGGTTTGTCCCAATAGAGAAGCAAACCAAAGAAATAAAGAAATAATAACTTCATAGACATCTATTCTTACAAAGCATTGTTCTTACACATACCTGATATAACAAACTTGAAACGTGTGTTTTCTGTCCACTAGGGTGTTCTACGTCTTATGTCTGATTGGTCTGATTCTGTGGATCGCCTTGGATACGGCACGGAACACCCAGAACCTCATCTCTGGAGCTGGGCTGATCATCATGGTCATCTTTCTCTACATCTTCTCTAAACACCCGGATCATGTAAGTACACTCACTCACTCACTGTCTGGTTTCTCTGTTGTTCTGTGTCTTCCAAGGGTTAGACGTGCTTGTACAGCAATACTGTGGCTTGATGGCAGCCCGCCACTTGCCTCTGTCCTGTGGGTTGACACTAGGTTCAACTTCAAGTGGTGGAAGTCCTTCCTTAGATTGTCAGTCCATTGCTCCCTTGGTCGACCACAAGGATTTGGACCTTCCACAACCAGTGTGAAGATCTTCCTAGGCCATTTGTCACTGTCCATTCTTTGTAGGTGGCCATATCATCTTAGTCGGTTAGATCTCACTAATTCTGAATGTTTACTCCAAGCCTAGTTTACACACTTAAGAAATTCTAATGTAAAGACATCTAATGCAATTTCAGGGTGGAAAAAAACATTTTGGATGAGGAAGAAGTCGTCAGACAAAATAGAACAAAGATACAGGTTACTTGATTGAAGTCCTAACAAATACCAAATAATACCAAATAATAACAAAGATCAGATACGAAGATATGTAGCCTACACTAACTATTACCAATTGTATAAGTTAACATACACTCTACACTCTGCTTGTCCATCATCAGGTGAAGTGGCGGCCGGTGCTATGGGGCCTTGCCCTGCAGTTTATCTTCGGGCTGCTCATCCTGCGGACTCAGGTGGGCTTTGACGTCTTCAAGTTCATGGGCGAGAAGTTCCAGTCTTTCATCGAGTACGCCGACGTGGGCTCCAAGTTCGTGTTTGGGGAGAAGTACACCGACCACTTCTTCGCTTTCAAGGTAGGTCGGGTGAACGTACCAACCACTAAGTATCTGATACCAGTCCAGAAAAGAGCTAGAAACAATCATGCCTTCAAGTACTAGAGTTATCAACTAAGGATTGGGGTGTTCAAAGACTCGTATTTCCCAATGATACAATCGTAGAGTGGAACTCGTTGCCACCAAGCACAGTTGGGGCATTATCACTAGAAAGTTTTAAACAACTCCTGCAAAGATTGAGTGTCACAAGTCATTTGGTGTAATGCATCTAGCTGCCACTGCACCAAAGCTGGTGTGTTATGCCAAATAGCAGTTATACTGGCTATACTGATGTTGTTATTTCTGATTGACAGGTGCTGCCCATTATTGTGTTCTTCAGCAGCGTGATGTCGGTACTGTACTACATTGGACTCATGCAGGTAATAGCTTTTAACTAAATGTAGATTTGATCAAAACCTTATCTGTTTTATGTCTTCATGGTGCAATATGTTGGGTTGCTGAGTTTTTGGTGACGTCTCAGGGAGGAGTATGTGTGTGATCTGCAAGAATTCTAGGAATTCTCTAGGAATTTTGTCCACAGGAATGGAATGTCCACAGGCATTTCTCTGACCTACATCTATGCCCACATTCCTGGAAACCTTTGGGAAGACCTCTCTGCTCCAGATGGCCCTACTTTCTGTGACACCGGGGCTCGTTCACTATACATTCAGGGGAGGAGTGCACTGTATCTGTCTAGACTTAACAGCTTCCTCAAAATCATGAAATCATGGCAGTGCCATGCAAACAATAACCCTAACAGCAACCACCGTCGCCATGGTAATGTATGTTTTCATTGCCAGTCTTGTTCAACTTAATTTGTGTAATTATGACAGAACATGCGTAGAGTTTTTATGTCTGGATTGTAAACAATGTTGGATGGATGTGCTGTGGGTTTGAACTAAAACTACTTGTATCTGCTAGTTTGATGGCATGTGGATGGTGGCAGATGAACACTGAGGCAGAATAATGTGGTAAAAGGTTTCAGAATTTGTCCGAGAGCATACAGGAATTAGCTGTAGTTGACATGGGGGAATGCAGAAAGCCGAGAATTCCTGGAAGTCAAAAATCTCTGATTTCTTGTGGTCTTTGTGCAGGTGGTTATCGTGAAGATGGCCTGGCTGCTGCAGCGCACCATGGAGACATCCTCACCTGAGTCTATCAATGCTGCTGGGAACATCTTTGTGGGACAGGTGAAGTCACTTCTCCTTAACCCAGTGGTGATGAAATTTATAGTGGCTACTAGACAAACAGACACGAAACTAGGAGGCCAAGGGTTTGATTCCTGGTAGTCCTGGCTAGATGTTGTGTCCTCGGGAAAGACGTTCCTCACTCCACCCAGGTGTAAAATGGGTACCTGACTTTGGTTTGGGGAGTAAAAGGCGGTGGAAGGATAGGGATGGGCATGTCAACAGTGGATGAAGAACCTAATGTATTTCCCATTGATCCTGTCCACTGAGACCTTTTTCTTCACATCCCTTCAGTGGCTACAATAGACAGAGTAGCCTTGCTATCATTACTAACTTCAATCTGTACTTGTTGCTGCTATGTTTAAACCCAGACTGATGCCCCTCTGCTGATCCGACCCCTGATTAAGGACATGACCAAGTCAGAGCTGCACGCCGTCATGACAGGAGGGTTTGCAACCATTGCAGGTATGGTACTGTTCTTCTATAGAAGGTGTGGTAGCCAGTGTTGTATGTTCTATAGAAGGTGTGGTAGTCAGTGTTGTATGTTCTATAGAAGGTGTGGTAGTTAGTGTTGTATGTTCTATAGAAGGTGTGGTAGTTAGTGTTGTATGTTCTATAGAAGGTGTGGTAACCAGTGTTGTATGTTCTATAGAATGTGTCGGGACCAGTGTTCTTGTGTTCTATTTAAGATTTGGTAACTACACCCAGTGTTCCTATGTTCTATAGAACATAATTATGAGAACTGGTGTTCTTATGTTCCATAGAATGTATGGGAACCAGTGTTGTTGTGTTCCATAGAATGTGTGGGAATCAGACTGAGTGTTCTTATGTTCTATAGAATGTTTGATAACTTTGTTTTAAACTCTTACATTGTGTATGATAAGCAATAAATGTTCTGTCCTGCATTAGGCAGTGTGCTGGGAGCGTACATAGCGTTCGGTGTGCCCCCCACCCATCTCCTGACGGCCTCCGTCATGTCTGCCCCGGCCGCTCTGGCTGTCTCCAAACTCTTCTACCCCGAGACTGAGGAAACCATGAGGCTAGACGACAATGTGCAACTGGGGAAAGGGTAAGGGTTAATGTTATAACAATGTGCTGCAGTGCAATGTGAACCAGTCAGAATTGCCCTGAGGAAGGTGACAGACGGTCGCCAAAACGTCGGCTGAATAAAAGACCTGGTTGTGTAAAAAGAGTCTCTTTACTCAGTGACTTACCAACCTTGACAGTTGTACATCGTGCAATCTTTGGTAGCAATAAAAATGTCATCAATACTATATACTAGTTTTTCTAAGAAACTGACTACAAAAATATGGACGCAAATAGCATATATACATGACGCACGTTTATAAAATCATGTTTTTTTTAGTGAGGAGAGAAATGTGATAGAGGCAGTTGCGCAGGGCGCTCAAATCGCGATCACTCTGGTAGCAAACATCGCGGTGAACCTGATCTCCTTCCTCGCCCTTCTGGCCTTCTTCAATGGCATCCTGTCCTGGATAGGCTGCATGGTCGGCTACGACATCCTGTCTTTCGAGGTAGGTATCTGTATTTGTATAGCCTTTTGGCGTAACACACCAGCTTCGCAGGCATGCGGTGCGGCGGCAGCTGGCTACATTTCACCGATCGAGTTGTTACACCTAACCCTTGAACATCTAACTCTAGACTTTGTTGAAAGCTATTTAGTGACAGCGCCCCTACTGTACTTGGTGATAGCAAGTTCCACTCTAGGTGTGAAAATCAAAGAAACCTACAGTGGGTGTCACTGGAAGACAGACAAAACATGTCCAGACTATGCAAGTACATGTACCTAATACCAGCCCAGAAAATAACAAGAAATAGCGATGCATTCAAGTACCTTGTACCTTGTACCTTGGTCCCTTAACCCAGGCCAGGGTCGTGGGGGCACTGCATGGTGGAGTGTCTGACCATCTGCCGCCATCCCTCTCGCCTGTGCACTAGGGATAGGGTTTCCGCAAGGTTTTTCCCTGTCCATTCTTGGATGTTGTCAGCCCATTTTTTCTTTTGCCTTCCCCTTTTTCTTGCTCCTTTTACTGTCCCTTGATTTAGGATTGAGGTAGGTGTGAAAATCAAAAGAAACCTACAGTGGGTGTCACTGGAAGACAGACAAAAAATGTCCAGACTATGCAAGTACATGTACCAGAAAATAACAAGAAATAGCGATGCATTCAAGCTAGTACCAAACTCATCAACCAATGATTGAGGTGTTCAGGAACTCTTCTTTCCTAGAACTACATGTATCGCAGAGTGGAACTTGCTGTCACGAACTACAGTATTATCATTAGATAGCTTTAAACAATGTTTAGAGTTAGATATTCAAAGGTAAGGTGTAGCAAGTTGTTTGGTGTAATGTAGCCAGCTGCCACCACATGACATGCCTACAAAGCTATATGGATACAATAGAGACATATTCAGAACTGTGCCTGATCCTAACCCTAACCCATCCAGCCATAGTCATAGAACTAGATACGCATGGTTCTGGGTACAATAGAGACTATCCAGAACCGTGCCTGATCCTAACCCTAACTCATTCAGGCCTAGAACTAGATAGGCACAGTTCTGGGTACAATAGAGACTATCCAGAACCATGCCTGATCCTAACCCTAACCCATTCAGCCATAGAACTAGATATGCACGGTTCTGGATATGATAACTTAAAGGTAATTGTAATCATCCTTTTTGTATCCTCAGATTATCTGCTCCTATGTGTTCATGCCCCTGGCCTTTATCATGGGTGTGGAGTGGAAGGACTGCCGTCTGGTCGCTGAGCTCATCGGCATCAAAACTTTCCTCAACGAGTTTGTTGCTTATGAAGCTCTGGCAAAGATTATCAAGAACAGAGTAAACGGTGTTGTTGGCGCGGCTACCATGTCGGTAAGTGTCTCACTGTTCATCCTGAAATGTCCTCTGTGGTTTTGTTACTTGCTTTTTCACTGCATGAGTGTGTGTGTGTTGTAACTCTGTGTAGTACTATCTAAAAATAAGCCAAACTCAGGTTGTCTAGAAACGGAAACTTTCGTTGTTTTGTGTATTGTTTAAAAGTTTTGTCAAAAGTTGTCTACCAATGTTTATGCAGAATGCACTAATACTTGAATTAGTTAATTAATTTGTTACAATTGCCAGCATTTGAATTTGTCTCAAATTTGAAATTTTACCAGTCTTCATCACAAGTATGCTTCCGTATGTGCAATGTACAAAATGTATGTTTCCATGCCCACATACTTTCGTGCATGAACATGTATTACTAAATAAACTATAAATTAATTTTTCCCCATGTTGCATGATCCCATCTCTTTAGCCCATTGTTCCCATGATGCATTGTTCCACAGGTCAGGTCAGAGGTCATAGCGACCTACGCGTTGTGCGGATTCTCCAACCTCGGTTCGATGGGGATCATGCTTGGTGGACTGGGAGCCATGGCGCCCAATCGCGTGGGCGATCTGGCCGAAATGGTGGTCAGGGCGCTTATCGCGGGAAGCATT
>NW_017803490.1:8453685-8454426 GCF_001625305.1 Branchiostoma belcheri | reverse complement strand
CAAATCAGTAATCTTTGTTCTTTTTTTCTTTAGCAACCAATATCTCCTTAGAAACTGCATTTTCAAGACAAGTTAAACGCAGATTAAGAAGATGAGATGAAGATAAGAACTCACCTCCTTCATCTTCCGTACAGCCTCCTCCAGTGCTCGCTCCGTCATGAAGTTTCTCCGCTCCATCAGCTGGTTTTCCCGCTCCAGCCGGTGGAGTCTTTCCTCCGCTAGCATCTTCCGCCGCGCTTCGTCTTCTTTCTGAGGGGACGAAAATTTCATTAATCAATCATTAATTAATCATTAATTAATTAATCAGCTCGTTTTCCCGCTCCGACGCGCCTCGTCCTCTTTTTAATAAGGGATGGATGGAAATAAGAGATGGAAAACTTGCGATTTTGGTCATACAACAAGTCCCATCCAGCGACTGGTTCTTAGTAGTTTTATCTCGGTCAATTTTTGTACATGTTCAAAGCTGTCAGTTGACTGGAAGGTAACGTCAGCAGCAAGGACAGTGGAGATCAAAACATGGGCCTCAAAAGTATTTAGAGTGGTGTAGCGTATTACATAGACATTGTGAGGTTGGACAATAAAAGTGGTGTAGTGTAATGGTCTGATGTAGCGATTCGTTCATTCATAAAGAATTGTTCATTGATTCATTCATAAAGAATTGTTCATTGATTCATTCATAAAGAATTGTTCATTGATTCATTCATTTGTGTCGTAATTGCTTCACACATCCATGCATCCTTT
>NW_017803490.1:8357807-8453635 GCF_001625305.1 Branchiostoma belcheri | reverse complement strand
CGTAGTGAAGCAAATCTGGATGGTACCTTGGCTAAGACCAGTTGTCTGTTTTTGCATCTGTTTTGCAAGAATTTTTGATTGTTCCAAGGAGGTAATAAAGTATTGGTTTTAACTTCCTTGTACACTAATCTTCGTCCAGTACTTTTTATTGGCAGTTTTCATAATTGTAAGCAATGTACACAACTGAAAACCTGAAACATTGTGATTCATCTAGGAATAGATAAAATGATTCAAAAGTTGCTGAAATCAAAAGGCTACGCAAAACAGATCGCATGATCCAACTGAATCCAAAATCTGGATACAACTAGATCCAGAATCTGGATCCAACTAGTAGATCCAGAATCATGGGTTAGATCTAAGCTTGACCATGCCCCCTTTTACTAACTAACACAACCAAACTCTCTTTTTTCTGCCACCAGGCTGGACCAGGCTGCCTTTTCCAACTTTCAGACTGGACCGCTTTTTCCACTAACCCCTCTCCTTCCAACTATCTTATACATTATTAACCCTTCTCTTTCCAGGTTCGGTCTGAAGTTATAGCCACCTACGCTCTGTGTGGCTTTTCCAACCTGGGTGCTATAGGGGTGCAGATAGGCGGTATAGGGGCCCTGGCCCCAGAAAGACGGGGTGACATAGCTGACATGGCTGTCAGGGGGTTGGTGGCGGGGTCTGTCGCTTGTTTCATGACTGCTTCTTTAGCAGGTATCTTTTCTTTTCTTCGGTGTTTCTTAACTCACTGTTAGGTACATGCCCGTAGCCAGGATTTTTTTGGGGGGAGGGGGGGGGTGTTCCTACTGTCCGAGGGACCAGTGAGTGCTGTAGGTGCATTGAGGTTCCAAGGGGGAGCATGCCCCCGAAAAACTTTGAAAATTGAACCTTTTGAAATGGCGTTTCCTGTGTTTTTGAGAGGATTTCAAAGGAAAATCAGAGACAAAATAAGGGTTCCAGGCCTGCTGGTGATACAAATCAGTCCACCTCTTAAAGAAAAATCTTGGACCTTTAGATAAAAATTGGACCTTTTAGCATGTGGGGGGGTTCTTTACTTATAACTCCATGGTACTTCCAAACCCCTGTAAGAATTAGGAGAGTAGAAACAGAAAGTGGTCCCGAGACGGGGATCGAACCCGGGCACCCTGACACTCTAACGATTCGGCTAAAAGGTCTAGACACATCAGCCGGATCGGTTGGTAGTGCCTATAAACCCCCCACTGTTACACACCCCCTGGCTACGGGCATGAGGTATAGAGGTTTGCTTGATACAGTCAAACCTGCCCAAAGCGACCACTCAGAGGTTCTAAGCCTCTACCAGGCTTCGGGAGGCAGCTGGAAAGAGTAGAAATTAGCTCCCTTGGCATGTTATCTCTCTATTTAGCCTCCCGAAGCCTGGTAGTCTACTTCTTGGGTAGGTTTCTTAACGCACGCTTGCACCAATGGAAAAAAATAAAATTGGCACAGAGAAAAGAGCTATGAGGGTTTGTTATAATCAGGTTTGAGTGTATTTGAATGTAGACTTGTACTTTTTTAGATCTTTGCAATCACTAGTTAATTCTTTTGATGATCGTTCGCCATTGCTAATCTTTTTTCCATATCATGCTTTTTTAATTTCCCTGATTTCCATTCTTGATTGGAAAAAAATATTTCATCATTCGCTTTTACTTTGCTTGTGTAGTATATCATAAACACCATTAATGTTTTTGTTTTGTTTTTTTAAAGGAGTTTTTACAATTTTGTTGTTTTTTTCTGCAGGCATGTTGTACCAGGAGCCTGCAGCTATGGTTGTTGCGGCCACAAACGCAACATTTAATGCCACACTCAACGCTACAGCCCACCCCAACGCTACAGTTCTACCTACTGTACTTAGCTTCCTAACCAGCCCTACCCCATAAATGTCTTCAAATTCCCTTCAAAATTATTTTTCTGAGAAAACAAACAAGTTATACAATTTGGGGAAATTTTTCAGACGTATTGAGGCAATGTGGTCATTCTGACAAAAATATATTAGTGCCAGGACAGTGCCTATTTGTTTTGTGCCATGAGTAAGGGTAACCACTTGAAATGGATAATTTTTTTTTCTTATTATTTTAGGGGCATTTGAACAAAGGATAAACTACATTGTAGGGTATCAGTTTCAATTATGGGCATGTTTCAAAAGTTCAGTATGTCTTTTAGACGAAGTGTATTAGCTTGCCAATTTCTTAATGATTGAATGCTGAGAAAGTGAGAATCTTAAGACTGGAATTCTGTAAAACTCTTCCCAAATGAAATAATTCTAATTCTAAAAAGTTAAGAATAAATCAATTAGTTTGTCTTTGTTAATGGCTTTGCTCAGGGATTATGAAAAATTGATGTTGCGTTTTACAAATTAAAGATTTCGGCTCAAATGTCAAGTTTTGTGGACTCAAACCTGTAGGTTTGAATTGCCTACCATTGACCAATCACACTTCAAGACCGAGATAATTGACCAATCACAACTGCACATGTGCAGGTGAATTTGAATTAACCAATCACAGCTGCACATGTTCAGTTGAATTGACCAATCACAGCTAGAGACACAACTGGTAAGAGAATCTGGCTGACAGCTCAATTGCTATTGGTTTAAATTGCCTACAATTGACCAATCACACTTCAAGAACTGGTATGAATGACCAATCACAATTCAAAGGAATTCAATTGCAAATGAAAAAAGAATTGTATGCTGTTCTGGCTAACGCTAGCAATATGTTTTAAAGTAATAAATTGTAAAGCAGTGTAGCAAACTCATGTATGCATTGACAATCAACGCAACACGTTTTTATACCTATTAATTTGAATTTAGAAAATTTGCTGTATAAACCATATTTTGTTGCTAATATGAAGGGGCTGATTTTTTCTATGAATGATAAAAACTTCGCTGCCTTTAAAACTGTGTCCTAGTGATACATATTAGTTGTTAATTGTGTTGTTCGTGCTTTTAGCCAAGTGATATAGTTTTTATTTTGAAACATGAATATTCTGAATTCTCATATCTGATAGCTTGTGTGTTTAAATGATTTACAATTTTTTTGAAAGCAATAATGCAATGTTCGTTTACTAACAAAAATGCTATATTTTCTTCATGTGCTGCATAAAAACTGATGATGAGGGGGTAGCAAAATGTTGTTTTTTTTGTACATTGTTGTATTCTGGTGAAAAATGGAAATCATTTTAGACACAGTTATTTCGTTATTAATGTAATAATAATGTAGCCTGGGTACCATCCCCAGTAGTATATTCGCAAACTCTATAACCAGTTATAGAGTTTGCGAATATACTACTGGGGATGGTACCCAGGCTAATAATAATGTATGTTTCAAACCTGTAAAAGACTTTTTTTTCGTATGGCAATAACTCATTGACCAAAACAATTTGATACAAAGAACTAATCATGAATTTGATCAAAGGGCAAAGAACAATATTTTGTGGACAATTTGATACAAGCAAAATAAGTACTAGTATGCAATACCTAGTTTTTGTAAACTCACAATTGCCTGATCTGGCTCCTAGCTTGGTGATATGTTTACCCAAGATTTGAATGTTGTCTTCCAAACATATGAAATGACCTTAACGCCAAGTTTTAACTACGCAGAAACTGAAACATGTATTTTCGTATGTAGTATGTACATATGCTAAGCCTTGTAGAATTTGTAACGCGTTTTTGTAATAATAAATTTCTCAAGAAATCTTGTGGAAAACACTCAAATGTGTCACTCTTTCATATCAAGGTATTTTTGTTATGAAGCATTTTTAATTAACGTTTGTTTCGCATAACTGGTAAACCGCCTTTAGGCGTAACACACCAGTTTTGTACATGTACGTACATGTACAAGCTGCGTAAGACCAGACTGTAAGGTTTAAACTACTCACACCGGCAAGGTCCCCTACTCTTTTCGAGAAGTGCGGTGGGTTCTTTAACGTGCGTGGGGAGGTCCCCAAACACGGGACCTCCATTTCACATCCTATCCGAGGGACGTCCCTAACCGAAGCTAGGTACTCATTTCGACCTGAGTGAAGTGAGGAAATTTGTGTAAAGTCCCTTTCCCAGGGGCACAAGATCGGTGACATGGGCAGGGTTCGAACCCGCGACCTCTTGGGTGTGAGTTAAATGCGTTAACGGCGGCGCCACACGACCTCATTTCTACCATGTAACAGGAAAAAACATTCTCATAACGCTGCAAAAGAGTTTATAGCCTACACATATAACTTCGGTCGCAAACTGAGCGCAATCTTGGGATAACCGTACGTGCCCTGCAAAAGTCAGTTGCCTTGTTACGGAAAAGGCTGTTTCAGATCGATCCTTGTCGGCCTTTGGTTCTGTCACAGCCTTTTTGAATATTTTACGACATCAGAATCATCTGATATACATGACATACAGACAAGTGCTTAGCCCTAGCCTGTATGTCATGTATATCAGATTATTAATGAGTATGGCAGTCAACACTGTAGTAGTAGTTCACTGTGTTCTGCTGCTGCAGTAGCTCTGCATCCTGCAGCATCAATCAGTCTTTCTTCAGTTCTCTCCACTTCGTCCTGTTCATCGCGAGCCTCCTGAGCTCCTGGAGTTTTCTTTCTGACCGCAATGGTCCTAGTCCTCTTTCCTTGAGGTCTGCCCTCAGCAGACTTAGTAGGTCAACACTGTGTCAACACTGTGTCACTGTATAAAGTTTAAAATTTCAATTTATCCAGTTCCTAGTGAATTCTTTCATCAGTGACAACTTTGGAAGGATCAAAGGTTTTCAATTTATTCAAGATTCAAGATGGATTTATTGGTTCTTCGCAGTTAAAAACAACTGAATTGTAGACCAATTTACAAAACATTGGTATATTAAAAACTACAGGTTTGCAATCAATATAGACGTACGATTACCAAACCAATAAAAATACATGTTCCATACATTATAAATTTCGCGGACAACATTTGATACAGAAACAGTGTGCTACATATTAGAAAAACAACAGTCAGGGGTTCAGTCCATGGTTATTGAGGAGCTGGACCATAAATGGTATGGGCGAGTTCTTGTATCTATTCGTTCTTGCTCTCGGACAGTCTAGCATCTCGCTGTTTCTAGTACTACGGCCAGTTATCCAGTTAGAAAAGATTCAACGGCTTTATCAATTTATCTTTATCCTGGATGAATAACCTTCACCAACTGCAGGCCATCGCGAGCAGAACCAACTTCTACAGGCTCTCGTTCTTCCCCCGCACCATCAGGGAATGGAACGAACTTGAGCCTGGTGCGGTGGAGGCGGGGTCTCTTGCCCAGTTCAAAACTGAACTGGCGAGGACCCTGCTGCATTGAGCCACCCCATCATGTCTTGTATATATGTAAATATTACTAACGCACTAATGCACTTGTCCCGTCTTTAGCACACACAAAATCAGTTGTCTTATGTTTCCCTTCTCACTTATCCTTGTTTAACCTTTGTTTTTATGTACTGGGTCACAATTGTAACTAACATTGCGTAACGGCTGCCAATAATCCTACATGGTAGGGCTGGGCAGTAACGGAGATGAACGCACTGTATAAAGTGTGCAGTAAAGTGAAGCTGTCTAATACTAATATTAGCCGTGTCAACAAGCTGTACAAAGGCATACTGTCTTACGTTTTGGCATGAGTAAAAGTATGAAATAAAATTGATATCTCCAACAGCATTTACATTACTAGTACCTAACAGTTACTGTAGATTTGTGGCCATTTATACAGACCCTCCTCTTAGGTACTAGTGGCCTTGACCTTTTGAACCCACAGCAACAAACGACCTTGTAGAGTTGAATAAGAGTCGTCTTAAATTTCTCACATTGGCAAAGACTGATATGCACCCTCCACAAAATATCATGAAAATCCATTAGTACATGTAAATAAAGCTGTAAAATGATGACCTGTTGGCTACGCGTCAATTGTTTATTGCCATGACTACATTCAATACCAGCAGCGTTGAGTTAATGGTTTTATAAAACAGGTTGTAGACATTTTCCTCGCCTCTACAAAGAGCTCCAATGTGTTAGATAATGCTCTCAGTCTTGAGTTTCAGATGGTTTGATGGCATAATCGGCTCCGCATTGGTAACATCAACAAGGCGGGTATAAAAGAAGGTGCCGTTCCCTGCTGATCCGTCAGTGCTGCAGTTGGGACAGTCGTTTCCAGATCCCTGTACACCACAAGAGCTAACCATGGACGTGAGAGCAGTGCTTGTGATGCTGGCTGTCCTGATGCCCCTGCTGCAGGCTTCAGGGCAGATTATCAACATCAACCTCAACACTGGGGGCAACACAGGAGGGAGTGGCACAGCAGACAAGAGTCAGGTATGAGCTGCCTATTGACCCAAACTTAGTACATTTCTTTCTTTGTTAATGATAATCCCGTTACAAAAGGGACCATTTAAACCGTGAACATAAATTAAAGTACTGCAAAAAAAAAAGAATTACATGTAGACCACACCAATTATTCTTGGTTTTCAAATTTTAGTGAGTGACTACAGGCCAGATGCCCTTGATTTATCATGGTCAGCCCAGATAGTGCTCTGATAATTCCATACAATGTTTAGTTCTTCGCGGTAGTTTCCTTTGTTCGTATGATACCAACTGCAAAATAATGTTAGCCGCACAAAATTATATATTAGAAACAAAAAGATTCTAACTGTATGTGTCTTCTGGGATGGGAGGTTTGTTACTCACGCGAGGTCTCATGTATTTTTAAATGTCTTGTAAAATATTTTTCTTTCATTGTAAAAGTGGCTGCGAGAATATAAGTTGTACCTAACTTGAGTTCGCAGTCACTTAGTCCATGTCTTTTCATTTGTGATTCTCATTGTGTTTCTGAATAAAAAAAAATTTAAAAAAAGATAGTGCTTGGGAATATTATAGCAAAATCTGAGGTTTTGGTTAAACATGCATGTCAAATCTACCAAGGAGACCACCTCTTGAAGCAGGACACCTGTCCATTATGACCGCTTTTTCCCGGTCCCCAAAATTTTCCCTATTGACATGACCACCGTGATTTGGGTCCATTCAAGGCCCGATACCTGCTTATGGTGACCACATCATTTTAATCATGTTGATTATTGATGATAACTAACCAGAAATCATGGAGAGACCAGCCAGTTTGGCTTCACTGTTGGATGATATTTTTGTTCCATGTGCCACCCTTCCACATGCATTAACCACAGAACGGAAGATGCTTAAAAGATTTGACATTAAAACATCTCGACTTGGAAACCATTTTATGTCTCAGTCATGTTGTGAGGCGACCCTCTTCAAGGAGACCACCTGTCCAAGGTGACCACTTTTCTTCGGTTCCCAGGGTGGCCGGGTTGGATAGCCTCCGTAGCAGGCTTCTAGAACTGGTGGTTTGGTGGTCTTCGGCTGTTTTCTGATTAGCCCAGTTCTTTAAAAAAACGGGGGTAATTCAACCAGGCCGGCTATGTTGTCTATATGCAATCAGAAAATAGCACATAAAAGCTCCCAATGACAATGAAGACCCCCAAATCCCCAGTTTTTGGCATGCTATGGTGGCTAGGATTGGACAGGTTTGAATCAAGCCTTCATCCTTATTCTAGGCTGCTGACAACCTTGCTACGCTGCTGACGCAGACTGAAGGACTATTCCAAGACACCAGCCTGCTGGAACCACTACTGGACATGTCAGATGCTGGACAGGTTAGTTCAGTTATAGTTTCCTCTCAGTCTATTGGTGTTTGTTGATGTTTTTTGTCTTTCCATTACTAGTAATTAGTTATGTTTACCGAAGGAAACGGTATTGTTGTTGCTCTGTTTCTTCTTCCTCTTCTTCTCCGAACACTAACCAATGACCTTGTTAATATGGCCTGAACCAGACCGTCTTTCACCATGGTAACTGGTGTTGGGTTACATCATGTTACAATTTTATAGCAGGAAGGATTTAGACTCCAGTCTCACCATACATATGACTGCATTTGAGTAAGAATTAACAGAAAAGACCATATGTGAAGGTGAACATTACGCACTTGCTTTGCAAATGTTACATTTGTAGTTTCTCCATGTTTTAGTAATACATGTATGTCCCTTCACATCCAATTCCAGAACATGGTCATCGTAAAGTTGCTGGAACAGAACAAGGAGATGGAGGGACAGATGCAGGAGATGCAGCATGAGATCAAGAGTCTCAAAGTAGATAACTGCATCACCAAAACAAGTGAGTAATGTATTATTCACTTACATGTATGTCTAAAGTTAAAACTTTTCATCCAACACAAAAAATTCTCCCACCTAGACCTTTCGACCAGTCACTCTTATCTTCCTCAGTAGACTGACCCAGTGAGGCTTGACACGTGGCTTCTGTGACGTCAACACTGGGTCAAAGGTATCTGGTAGACGATGTCGGCCCCCGTCGCGGTTAAGGGAAGGGTGTAGTTATATCACTTATAGAATGCCATCTTCAGCACACTGCTTTTGTACACCATCTTGATTTACTGATGAAGAGAGTCGTGGTTTCGATAGCACAAGTGTGTTTCTGCCTGACTCAAAGTCTGTCAACAATACCTTACAAGAAAGTTCACATACTATCTCATTCAATCTGCAGCCTGCTGCAACAAGACCCTAGAAGGCTGTCCCAGTGGCTATGAACGGTTCTGTGAGAAGCCTGACATGTGCTACAAGATCTCTACAGGCGACAAGAACTACACCGAGGCCAGGTCCGCTTGTCATGCCGCCGGCGGGCGCCTGGCTATGCCTAAGGACAAGGCAACAAATGACCTCCTGGCCAAGATCAAGGCCAAGGCCAAATGCATGGCCATCTGGATCGGTCTGACAGACGAGGTGAAACCGGGAACCTGGGTGTGGGAGGACGGGGCAAAACTCGGCTGGGACAACTGGAAACAGGGGTTACCTTCGGGGTATAACCTTCACCACTATGCTGTACACACTGATGACAGCAAGTGGTTTGATATAAGCGGCACTGTGGTTACTTATCGTTACATCTGTGAAGTAAAGGCCACTGTTACCTACTGGCTCGATGAATTTTAACTGCAGTAAGTAAAGGGGTTGAGATTGCTAATGATTAGAGAGGGCCCCTTATGCTGTGATTTGGACCCCCTATTCTGTGATTTGGACCCCCTTTGCTGTGATTTGGACCCAGTATGCTGTGATTTGGACCCCCTATGCTGTGATTTGGACCCCCTATGCTGTGATTTGGGCCCTTTGTTGTGATTAATTTTGGACCACTTTGCTGTCTTTCAACCACCAAATGCATATGGCTGTTGTTGGGGGGGGGACCTTCATACATCTTGCAAAGAAATACAATATAACTTTAGAATGAAGCTATAGCATAGGCAAAACCTTATCTTCACAAAATCTGTCCCTCTTTAAGCGAGAAAAAGTATCTCAGGGTGCTGTGACTTAAGATATTTTTCGGGTAGAATACCAGACCCCCTATACTGTAATCATGTTTTGATTCAATGCTCGACTTGCGCAACTAATGTTGCCCTTCTGTATCTGACCCAAATGCTGTGAAAACTTGTATGTGTAAAGTGTGAAGTGAAGGAATGTAAAGTCGTTGTTGTCTAATAGTTGAGTACACACTTACTGTACAAAGCTACATTGTTTTAAGTTGTGGCCTGAATAAAAATTTTCTTTCTCATATTCAAAGTGTGTGACTTATTTGAATGATTGTAAAATTTATTTAGAAAGTCATTTGCAGCAAGGAACACAGACAGGCATCCGTGTTATTTGGATTTAAAGACTCGAGATTATATCGCGGGCAACATTAAATATACATGCATGTTACCTGTTATTCCATGTTGAGGTTTACATGGCCTGTGTATGTGTAAATGGGCCTTTATAGGTCTACTGGGTATCCTAGCCTTGAATTTCATGCCCAGGAAGGCAGATAGAGAGGTTAGGGAAAATATGATAATTAGAGAATGGACCAGCATGACACGCAAGTAAAACATCAAGGGTGAAGGAAAAAGGGTGGAGAAAAATGGTTGTCATATTTCCAAAGGTCATGAATAATAAATGAGATGAGGGTACCCTTGCCTTGGTGGGAAGGTTTCGAGGCCTGTAAGTGGTATAATAATGATACTGCTACATATTCAACATTACATGTGTGTGTGTGAAGTAAATGCTGTCTGATTGCTGAGTACAAATTAAAGTTGTACCAAATACAACTGTCGGAAATTTTATCATGAGAGTTCATCTGTGTTGGTAGAAGTCATTATGCAGCAAGTTTAAACTGTAATTTCCAACACAAGAAATTGGACTCAGCCAAATTGATAATATCCTCAACAGCAATTTTTACCATCTTCTGGTGGCCCTTTGTACAAAATCCTTGACCTACCTCTTATCCTTGATCCAGATACTTGCCAGGACCACATGCAATACCAGGGGCCTTGAGTTAATGGTTTTAAAAACAGGTTGTAGACCTTCTTCATTTCCTCACCTCTATGTAGCACTACAAAGAGCTTCAATCTGTTAGACAATACTGTCAGTCTTGAGTTTCAGATGGTTTGATGGGTAAATTGGCTCTGCGTTGGTAACATCAACAAGGCGGGTATAAAAGAAGGTGGCGTTCCCTGCTGATACGTCAGTGCTACAGTTGGGACAGTCGTTTCCAGATCCCTGTGCACCACGTACAAGAGCTAACCATGGACGTGAGAGCAGTGCTTGTGATGCTGGCTGTCCTGATGCCCCTGCTGCAGGCTTCAGGGCAGACAGTCAACGTCAACCTCAACATTGGGGGTAATGCAGGAGGGAGTGGCGTAGCAGACAAGAGTCAGGTATGAGCTGCCTATTCACACAAACTTAGTATGTTTCCTTCTTTGTCAGTAAGGCCACACCAATTTAATTTGATTTAATTTGTAGGTTCTCGGATCGCCTCTTCATTTCTTCTGATTTGCTTCTCTTCAGTTACCGCTTCTCTTAGGTCCGTTGGGTGGCCGGCTTGGACAGGTTTGAATGTATTCCTTCATCTTTATTCTAGGGCGCTGACAACATTGCTGAGCAGCTGAAGCAGGTAGCAGGACTATTCCCAGATTTTGACACTCAGTGGGTGACAAGCCAGCTGGAACCACAGTTACTGGACATGACAGATACTGGACAGGTTAGTTCATTAGTTTCCTCCCAGTCTATTGGTGTTTGTTGATGTTTTTGTCTTTCCATTACTAGTAGTTATGTTTACCGAAGAAAACGGTATTGTTTTTGCTCTGTTCCTTCTTCATCTTCTTCTCCGAACACTGACCAATGACCTTATTAATAGCCTGAACCAGACCGTCTTTCACCATGGTAACTGGTGTTGGGTTACATCATGTTACAATTTTATAGCAGGAGGGATTTAGACTCTAGTCTGACCAGACATATGACTGCATTTGAGTAAGAATTAACAGAGAAGACCATATGTGAAGGTGAACATTATGCATGTGCTTTGCAAATGTTACCTTTCTAGTTTCTCCATGTTTTAGTAATAAATGTACGTCCCTTCACATCCAATTCCAGAACATGGTCATCGCAATGTTGCTGGAACAGAACAAGGAAATGCAGAAGGAGATCAAGAGTCTCAAAATAGATAACTGCGTCACCAAAACGAGTGAGTAATGTACATACACTTACATTTATGTTTAACAGTTAAAACGTTTGATCCAACACAAAAAGTTCTCTCACCTAGACCTTTCGACCAGTCACTCTTATCTTCCTCAGTATACTGACCCAGTGAGACTTGTCACATGGCTTCTTTGAAGTGTGACGTCAACACTGGGTCAAAGGTATCTGGTAGACGATGTCGGCCCCCGTCGCGGTTAAGTGAAGGGTGTAGTTATATCACTTATAGAATGCCATGTTCAGCACACTGCTTTTGTACACCATCTTGGTTTACTGATCAAGAGAGTCGTGGTTTTGATAGCACAAGTGTGTTTCTGCCTGACTCAAAGTCTGTCAACAATAACTTACAAGAAAGTTCGCATACTATCTCAATCTGCAGCCTGCTGTAACAAGACCCTAGAAGGCTGTCCCAGTGGCTATGAACGGTTCTGTGAGAAGCCTGACATGTGCTACAAGATCTCTACCGACGGGAAAAACTACACTGATGCCAGGTCCGCCTGTCATGCTGACGGCGGGCGCCTGGCTATGCCTAAGGACAAGGCAACAAACGACTTCCTGGCCAAGGCTGGATACACCAATTTCGTCTGGATCGGTCTGACAGACGAAGTGACAGAGGGAACCTGGGTGTGGGAGGACGGGACAAAACTCGGCACAGGCTGGAACAACTGGGGACTGGGGGCCCCTACCCAAAATGATAATCTTAGCAACTGTGCTACACTAAGTGCTACCAACTGGTTTGATAGCAACTGCAGAGGTATTACGCATTACATCTGTGAAGTGAAGGCACCCTAGCCAGTATTCGCTCACTGGTTATGAACTGGAACTGCAGTGAGTAGAGGGATTGAGGTTGATACAATTTCTGATTGTAATTTTCTATTACATTAGTATTGACGGTGTTGCTTGCTTGTGTGGTGGTTGAACTGTATTGGATATCATTGTCACGTAGTTAGTGACAAAAAGAGAAGCAAAAAACAATTGTACTAACAGTAACTTACTGTACAATGTCCACACAAAATGTGCATTTTCATATGTTTGAAATGATGGTAAGAAAATGATGGTGATATTGTATTACAGGTGTATCAGCATACATTTGGTAGAAGGGGCAAATGTTACTACATAATAATGATTATATGAATGATAAATGTTAAATGATAAAAATGAATACTATATAGTAGTGATTCAGGATTCTGACATAGATTTGTCATCGAATGAGAAGTTAATAAAGAGTTCTTGAGAAGGTGTTAATACAACAAATGCTGATGCTTCTACATGTATGTCATGGTATTTTATCATCAAGTTTGTTATGTAGCATTTTCAACATACACTCTCACAAACTTGCAACAACAAAATACATGTACATATTTTGTACATATAACAATCCCAAGCCTAGTCCAATGCGTGCAGTCAGGGGTTCCCATTATCCGATGAAATTTAAGGGGGCAAAACCAGAAATATTCTGAATAGGGAAATCTGTCTGATATTGACAACATTTACTGCCATTTCTTAGCACATTTTGTCACCATTAATACTTGAAGCATTTGAAATAGCTCAGAAACAAGTTATGCAAGGAGCCCCTTAATTTTTTGGTACTTTAGCCCCTTCATATTTTTTGATACCAGCAAAAAATACCTAGAACTAGTCTCTTAGAAATTGTTTATTTATGAAAACTCAAATCCTGGGTGTCTGTGGCTCCATACATGTATAAGAAATATGTCCACCTATAACAGTCTCAGACCTAGTACTGGTACATACCGTACACAATCGCTGTGGTGTGCAGTGAGGGGTTTTTAACCCCCCCCCCCTCCAGGCAAAATTACCATTCCCATCAGCCCTTTAAGTTTGTCATGTAGCATTTTCAACATACATTGTCACAAACTTGCAACAACAAAATATCTTAATTTGTACAACTCCCAGTCTCAGACCTAGTCCTGGTAGATATCTATGGCATGTAGCAAAATTCAACTGTCATAGATCCTGCCACAGCCTTTTTGACAATTCTACGACATCAGAATCATGTATACAACAAATGGTGATGCTTCCACGTCATGGTATTTTATCTTTATGGTTGTCATGTATATATAGCATTTTTTCAACATATATTGTCTACATATCTCAGTGTTGGGTCTAGTCTTGGTAGATACCGTACACTATAGCTGTTGCGTGAAGCGAGGGGTTTTTAAATTCCCCCCAGGCGAAGTTATCGTTGCCATCATCCCACAGACATCTGCTGCCAATACGCATGCTCTGGTCACACCGCTGGCCAATCGTCACCCAGGAGATGATCTTGTGACGCGGCATGCCGATTTCTTTCACCTGGATAAAAAAAGTTGTTTTTATTCATTTATTTCAAATAATGATAAAGGTAGTCCCATGGCCTTTTTGAGGTTGTAGGGGCAGTGGGTTGTTCACTCCTTTTCTTGGTTCAATAGTGTGGGTGAAAACAAACCAGATAGAAAATATCTCTCTAGTCTCTGTCCTTGGTGCTGAATGCCTTCACTTAACAACAGTTACTTTTTGAGGCCATAGGGGCAGTGGGTTGTTGATCCACTGTGTCTAGGGCACGGTATTGGAAGGTGGAGTCCATCCCTCTCCTTCCACTGTCTTTTATCTCCCCAACCGAAGTCAGGCGCCTAAGATAGTCATACAAGGTGCATTTCCCATGGACAGAACATTCATCAGTCTATGTTTCACAGAATTAAAACTATCATTCAGACTTTGGTTTGTTTGTTTCCAAACTAGTAAAAGACCAGGCTCATTTCAACTAGTTTGAGACAACCCAAGAGCAGCAACTGAGTTGTTTGAATGCATGAAAATGACATTGCCGGAGTTGTGAGGTTGTTTTTTTTTATTCTGAAGAACAGTGATGAATACAAATGAAAGGACACAGAGTGACTGCGAACTCATGTTGGGCACAACTTATATTCTTGCAGCCACTTTTACAATATAAAATAATGATAATTTTACAAGACATATGTTATTTTGGCCTTACCTTATCCTTGATGTCCTGAGACAGATGTTTGGCCAGCTCCCGACAGTGATACACCTCGTACTGTTCCTTCTCCAACGTCGCCAGCGACTCGTCAATGATCGTCTTCACTTTACCCACCTGGGACACAAAGATTTTCACATCTTTTGTTTGATTATATCATGTTTCTGTTTACTGAAGGAAAATATTATTTTGGCTCTGTTTCTTCTTCTTCTCCAAACCAGACAAGGTCAATGACCTGAAAAAGACTGTCTGTTACCATGGTAACTTGTTGGGTTACATCATGTTGCAATTTTATAGCAGGAGGGATTTAGACTCCTGTCTGACTATAAATGAATGTCTTGAGTAAGAATTAACATAGCAGACCACATGCGAAGGTTAACATTATGCATTTGCTTTGCAAATGTTAACGGTCTAGTTGAATATTGTTTTTTCTCTTTTTCGTCGTCTTCTCCAAACACATAAGCTCAATGAATTGGACCACTGAATGTATGTCACTATGGTAACAGTGCTGTAGTAGACACCTTGTGGTGTTGGATTACATTGTAGCAAGGGAATGGTCAATGGTCACCAAATATATGAACGTGTTTGAGTAAAAATAAACAAGACCTGCAGTTCGTTTGCAAATGTTACTTTCATAACCATCTTTTTGCATCATCTTCAAGCGTAACTCGTCATTTTGTAAATTAAAATATCAGCGTAGAAAAAGAAGAAGCGTTGACTACCATGTACGGACCTGAAATCGAACGTCCGGCGCCATTTTGTACGTGTTCTCATACTCTACTTTCATGGGAGGTCTCCTGAAGCTGACGTCTTCATAGCTAGACTCCGGCTGGATAGCCATGGTCATCACACTGGAACCACATATCTGGGAAAGATAGTTAGGTGAATGTAGTTTCATTGGGTTGGTATGTCACCGAAAAAAATCGTCTACCAGGATTCGGGAGGCAGCTGGAAAGAGTAGAAACTGCCCAAATAGAGAGATAACATCCCGATGGAGTTGGAATATTTTGAAAGAATATTTTGCCGCACAAAAAAAAAACTTTCTAGCTGACCAACTCCCCTGGCATGTTATCTCTCTATTTGGCCAATTTCTACTCTGTCCAGCCACATTCCGAAGCCTGGTAGATGCTAGAAAAATGAGGTTAACCGGTTTTTGAATCGCAATATTTGTTGTATTTATCTGGCCGGCGTTTCGATTTGTACATTGGCCAGAGACCATTCCTGAGAAAGATAGCTGACATGTTGCCGAAACGTCGGCCATGTATATGTAACTACCAATTAGGGTATGATTCCTGTTATAAAATAAAGTTTTATCACACACAACTTCGCTATCAATATTGTGTGAAATGGTGCAAACTTTATACTCTTATTCTTTCCTCACGCAATAAAAATAGTTGCAACTGCAAGAATATTTATTTGTTGATACATGTACGTCATCAAAGATCACGGTTACAATATACTTTTCCTTTGTCAGTGATAACATTACTTATCATGATATAGTCCTCGATGATGATATTTACAAGAACACTGCTTCAAAGTCACCTTGGGTTTTGAGGACTTGACCTCGAACAAACTCCCTCTTCTTTCTCTTGGCGGCGGGGCTTGGAGCTCCTCCATGGTAGTTCTGTTCTTACAGCTTACAATTCAGTAAGTTTCGTCTGAAGTATTCTTCTATATCTTCGATTAAATCTAATAATTCAGATCTCTTTGGTGAAAGACTTCGCACTGTAGTGGCAATGGCCTCTTCCGTTGCCAAGGTGACGGCATAAACTGAGAACGTTCGAATATTGCGTCATCGCCCGATACAGTGATCGAACAAGCTCTGATAGAACATAGCAACCGGAATAGAACATAGCAACCGGAGAAGGTAGAACGTAGCAACCCGGTAGTGTAGAGATCCAAACGTGCAGTGCCCTGGTTGTTGTTTCTGCTACTGTCACTGAAAAAAATTTTCAGACGATCCGCTACGGTACAGATACTAAAAAGTGAGTACTTTTCACTACTTTTCACTACTCTGTATCTTGGAGAAAAGCCGAAGACTGTCGTGGATTTTGGACTACGGTTTTTTTTTATTGTCTTCTAATCTTGCAATCCCCACAACGACAAAGCAATTCATGATTTTTTTCTGGAATAATTTCATCATGGCAGTGGGCGAAACTTGAAAAAAAAAACTCTTTAACGGTTGTATCACGTGCACGTTTTAATTCATTTTCAGGCTAGCGTCACTGCTTATTCAAGTACACACGGTCCGTCTTTCCTGTACATGTGATCCCACAACCATTCCGGATTTCAGCAACAGTATCTGAAGAACTTGAAGAAGAAAGAAAAAGAAGACATGTCTACCGACGCTCCCACTACCACAACTTTACCCAGCCAGTCTACAGCCACCTCCTCGGAAACTCTACTTTTTGGATTCTTCCCGAATGACCCGTTCAACGTTTTCTTCCTGTCGGTTCTTTCAGCCTTCGTGCTGGTGATTCTGCTGATGATCTTGACATGTGTGTGTTATTCGTTCAGATCGCCATGCAACAAGTCTAGGTGCTGTATGTGTTGTAGAAAAACCAATGCTGTACGGAGAGTTGAATTACTGTGACAAAAAGAGGTGGTTAAAATTGTTTAAAGCTTCTTGCTTTGACGTGCAATCTCTCGTTTTGCATCCTTTTCTTTATTATTGTACTAATCAATCATCATTAAAAGGCCCAGACCAATATATAATGTCCTTGGATAGACAGAGAGGAGAAGTACAAAGACTCTTGGAAGAAAAAAAGTCAAGCATTTTCAAGGCTGCAGTTCTGATAAAATCTGATAGAGGCCCCTTTGAAAATGACGTCACGCTATTCCTTCCTATAATAAACTACTTTATTTAAGTTAAACATCCGATCTAGTTGTCAGATTTTACTAATTTTTATGTCAGAAGTAAATTTTGGTCGATATTCATGTCTTCATATTCGAAAAACTTAAATCTTTTGTTAGTTCCCATGAGCCTTTGAGGTAGCTAGCCCAAACCGGAAGTACAAAAAGATTATGTTGGACGTCGATTTTTCTCCTTCGTAAATGTTGATTTCTGGCTTAAAAATAGCGTTTTGTCGACTATAAACTGAAAACAAGGTGTGGTAAGAGTTACGTCCAATCACCGAACCCACAATATTGGGTTCGTAGCCACCATAAGCGTTAAACGCAGCTTCCGGTTGAGGTGAAAATTGTTTTATTTTTTTGCTCGCAACTTCGTACTGCTCTGATTTTTGACCCAAAATTTTTGAGCAAAAATGACGGTGAAAGAGTTTTTCGGTTGTACGTTCATTGCGTACGGACCTGCGTTTGCCCTCTTCATCTTCACAATCGCGAGGGAGCCGCTCAGGATCATCATACTCATCGCGGGGTAAGTCTGGAATCAGGATGATTTGTTACATCTTACCATCTTACGATGAATTTGTTTAGCCTAAAATTATGCATTATCTGTACCGTTATTGTGTGACTAAAGGTAAAACGCAAGGAAACCTATGTTTAAGACTATATGCATTGTACAGTTATAAAGTAAATCAGTTTATAGTTCTGCTATGATCAGTGACTGTACTGATACAAGCTAGTGAGTGAGTCATACATGTATAACACAAGGGGGGGGGGTACTTAGATTGTCCTTATGTACTACATGTAAAGCTGGTGACTTGTACAGGTTTGACTGTAGTAGTGTGTCAGCATATCCGTGCAAAACCTGTACCAGTGTAGCCGTGGTAACTCTTGAATTGGGCATTACCGTCTGAGCTGAGTGCATTGACAACCTTGGCTGATTCAAGAGTCACCACGGCTAGTACAAGTGTACCTTTTCGACCTGCAGATCATGCCTGTTCAGTAATGTATTGTGCATAGCACTTTGGCAGAATAGCTCATATTTGTAGAATTAACGTATGACAAACTTATGACAGCCTGCTACAATATCGTTCAATATTTCAGATGTTTTTTCTGGCTGCTGTCCTTGCTGTTCTCCTCAGTCCTGTGGAACATCGTCTGGCCGCTGAAGGACCAGCTGGCCTTTGGGGTCGTCTTTTCCGTCCTGTTCCAGGAGGTCTTCAGATTCTTCATCTACAAACTGCTCAGGTAAGACTTGCTTAACTTTGTTTGTTTCGTATAACCGGTAAACCGCCTTTAGGCGTAACACAACAGTTTTGTACATGTGTGTACATGAACAAGCTGTGTAAGACCGGACTGTAAGGTTTGAACCACTCACACCGGTAAGGTCCCCTACGTACTCTTTTCGATAAGTGCGGTGGGTTCTTTAACGTGCGTGGGGTGTGGCTGTCCCCAAACACGGGACCTCCATTTAACGTCCTATCCGAGGGACCTCCCTAACTGAAGCTAGGTACAAATTCCACACTGTAAGGTTTGAACCATATTCACACCTGGATGGACCCTGACTAAGATTCTTTCTGAAATTTTACAGAAAAGCAGACGAGGGTCTGCAAACGTTCAGTGACGAGCCGCCAACAGCAACAGATAAGCATATGATCGCTTATGGTAAGTCTGCTTAAATTTTGCATGGTTTTTCCAAAGATTGCATGCAGTATACACATGTACATATACATTTGTGCCAAATATATCATTAATTTTAGCAATGAGCATTGTTTGTAATGTGTTTTTTTAGTTAGCATTATCGGTAAAGAATTTTGCACAGTATATAACCTAGTATCTTTTGTGTACAAAATTCTGTTAGTTTAAGAATCTGATCAACATCATATTTCTCCTCAGTTGCTGGACTTGGTTTTGGCCTGATGAGTGGAGCGTTTTCATTGGTCAACGTCCTCGCCATGGCAACAGGACCAGGGACAGTCGGTATCCATGGCGATACACCATACTTTTTCCTCACATCTGGTGAGAGTTTTATTCATTAAACAACATTTTAGTCTTCATAATAGTCTATAGGTTGTGCATAAATTTTGATGATGATGTTGTACTTTAAAGGTATCCAATGCAATTTCTGGCAGCAAAACTGGAAATTTTCTAGAATAAGGCAATCTGTGTGATATATGAACATACTACCCTACATTAGCACATTTGCATCAGTATTTCATTATTCGGGCCTTAAAAACAGCATAGAAACAGGCTCCAAGAGGAGTCCTTCATTTTCTGGGTGGTACCCCAAAAATCAACCCAGGATCTTACCAGTAAGTTTCACTGCTCAATTGCAATAACACCAAATTTTTGCTCCATGAATGTTTATGTGCATTGGGACAGTGTTGTTTCAACTCACTATGGAGAGTATTGACTAGAATATTGACTTCAAAAAAATCTTGTTTTCAAGCCCTAAAACTGCATTGGATGCCTTTAATAAACTGCAGTCAGCCTGGAAAACTCCTTTGCTTGTCAATAATAACATTGCTATACTATACAGCCATTTACCAACCTGATAAAATTATTCACAGGAAAAAATGACATCTTTTTTTATTCCTGCAGCCCTGATGACGTCATGTTTCATCCTGCTGCACACCTTCTGGAACGTGATTTTCTTCTGGGGCTGCGACAAGAGAAACATCCCTGCTGTGGGGTTTGTGGTCGGCTTCCACATGCTCATCTCATGTCTGGTGAGTCACTCTAAGAAACAGAACAAACACCTTTAAGAGAAATTTTGCCACAAGAATATAACATCTGTTACAGTGTATGGTAATGTATGGAAAATTCTTAAAAAGGACTGAATATCAAACTAGTGTATACTGTTATTTAGATCTCTACATATATCTAAACAACAGTATATATCTAAATTAATGTATTCTGTAAACTAAAAACTTTATATCCAACACAAAAAGTTCTCTCACCTAGAGCTTTTGACCAGTCACTCTGGTCTTCCTCAGTAGACTGACCCAGTGAGGCTAGTCATGTGGCTTCTATAGTTTTAATTCTAAACACATAACTACCAACACAGATGAACCTTCATGATAGTAATGTATACTGTTGTTTAGATGTAATGTAGATATGACTTGTGTTACCCAAAAGGTTGAAAATTTTCTATAATAGAAAACTGTTTTTTTCTGTTTGCAGACGTTAATACGCCAGCGTCACCAGTGCTTTTTTAAAAACATCATTGTTTTTTCTTGTTGCAGACGTTAATCCGCCCACTCCAGCCTGCCACCATCATCCCTGCGTACTGCATCCTCCTGGTTACCATGGCGATAGCGTACAAACTGGTGGGGGGGTCGGTAAACAACCTGACGGCATTCCTGACCTGCAAGCGTGCAGGGTACGCCTCCAACTAGAATATACTCAGTCTGTGAAATATTCCAGGGGGGTTCCCTGTACCGTGGTTGTATCCAGAACCATGCTTTATCCAGAACCATGTTTAGGCAGGGTTATGGATAGTCCAGGCATATCCAGAACTTTCCTTTATCCAGAAACAAGCTCCAACTGCTGCTCAGAGGGTTCTGGATGTCCAACTGTATCCAGAAATGTGCTTTATTCAGAACCATGCTCAGGCAGGGTTCTGGATATGCGTGGACTATCAAGAACTGTGCCTGAGCTTGTTTCTGGATAAAGCAAGGCTCTGGAACCTGCCTGAGAACGGTTCTGGATAGCCCAGGCAGATCCAGAACTGTGTTTTATCCAGAAACAAGCTCTGGCACAGTTCTTGATACTGATAGTCCACATGTATCCTGAACCATGCCTGGGGCAAATTTATGTTTTTGGGTACTCGGAGAATATTCAGAACTGTGACTGATCCTAACCCTAACCTATTCAGGCACCAAAGTCAGAACTAGACAGGCACGGTTCTGGATAGGAAGTTGAACTATCCAGAACTGTGCCTGGTCCTAACCCTAACCCATTCGGGCATAGAACTAAACAGGCACGGTTCTGGATACAATCACCTCCTCCAATAAACCTTTAAAACTCAAATGAGCGAACTTATTTCCTCCTTTACTCAAACCACAACATTTGAAAGATTTCTGAAGCACAACTCATTAACCCAATTTTTTTTATAAAGGACTGACTGAACTTTCAAACATACTGTCAGTGATTATTCTAAAGCAGATAGAAACATCTTCCAGTATTCTGTCATATTGTAATTTTACAGAATATTCAGTCATTCACTTCATGATAGAATTTCTTAAGTCAATAGTGGTTTGAAGGATTTGGGGACAATAAATTCTGGATAACACATACATGTGTATACTGACCAACTGCTAGGAAATGGTGAAGAAAAGTACTGACCACTTCCTATATTGAAGCAGTTTTCTTAAGATTTTGTCTGTCAAAAGAATCTCTAAATGCATTTTGAATAGGACAGTGGTCCTTTTGATAATGTTTAGTCTTGGATGTAAGTATGATATAGATGTTGTACAGAGTAACACAGCTGTTACTGACTTTAAGTTGACTCACTGAGGATAAAGTGTACCCGTATCCATGTTTTTTGTAGAAAGAAGAAAAAGATTTTGTCACGAGTTCGTGCACATAGAATTCAGAAAAAATTTTATCCAGCTTATGTTGGTAATGTAATGTATACTTTCAACAAAAACCTCTGTCTCCTAGTACTGAAAGTTAGTACATGTATATTTACTTTCCTAAAGCATAATAAGCATTCTTGTACTTTGTGGGTATATGGTAACATTTGGTCTGTATTTTTGTAAAATTTATGACTTGTATTAATACTAACCCCAAATCTGTTTTAATTGGACGCCAATTAAAACAGGTTTTGGTTTAGTTTTTGAGTTAAAAACTTTTCATGTTTAGCATTACAAACCAGATAATGTTAGAACTTTATGATGAGAGCAAAGTATACGATAAATTGTGACAGAACAACACACCAAATGTTTTACACTTGACTTTGCTACACAGCTTGTACATAGTAATAAATGTTCAGATTTGTATGGAAAATATGTTGTAAAGTGATTGTGCAATGTATATTATTACACAAAATAATGTCTTTTTTTTTCAATGTAGGCCACACCAATTTAATTTGTTGGTTCTCGGATTTTTTCAGAAAAAATATGAAGCGACAGGGCGAAAAAAAATAAAAATAAAAACAGGTCTAGGCATCCTATTATAGGCTTAAATGCTACAAAATGAGCCATGAAGTCAACACAAAAGGCTGGGTTAAAATTTAAACATAGAATTTTGAACTTTTAATCAAACCACTGCAATGATAGATGCGAAAACTGTAACAACTAGGAAGAAAAGGACTTTCCTCAACTGTTGGGGGGCAAAACATGAGCATTTTTCAGTTGATTCAGGACCAGAATCAAATTTTTTTTTTTTTTGCAAATCAGAAAAAAACGAAGAGGCGAATCCGAGAACCAACAAATTAAATTGGTGTGGCCGTATGATGATTTAAGTGTTTAGCCTGGGTGCCATCCCCAGTAGTATTCGCCCGCTCTATAATGTCACTAGCTACCACTGGTTGTAAGCTAGCTGGTGAATACTACTGGGGATGGCACCCAGGCTATTAAGTGTTTGGATACATTTTTGTTCAGTTGCAGTTAGTTATTAAAAGGGGTTCTGAAAAGACTTACAAGAGTTTGGTGAGGAAATACAAACACAAATTTGCTCCTCTGAGTGCACTGTATCTTTGTACTTGTTTTCGTAAAGAATATTTAATATGCTAAAGCTTTACTTAGAATGTAACACTATTTAACATGCACTTTCAATAAATGTTTCCACTCAAAAGTTTGTTTGAATCATTAATGTGCATATTCTTGGTGTTAAATTACATGTAATGCAGCCAGTTTTTGCTGTATGTAAGGTATTGCAAATTCTCGCCCGAAGGTTAATAGCAAGTAACATTACATGTAACATACACATGTCCAGGACAAAAGATACAAAACCTAAACTCTCTGCTGCAATACCAAGGAAAGTCAATAGGAGGCCCATAATCAAGGTGTCAGATAGCAAACATTCAAGTAATCTCGTGTAGCGTATTAGACCCTCTCTGGCCAATGGATGCTGCCTGGCCAATTTGATACTGTCTTTTGCCACCCTAGGATCTGCTTGGAGATTAAAGTAAGGAACAAGTGGTGTGCACTGTTTACAAGTAAATATCAGTTTTCGTCTAAAACTCTAAAACAAAAAATAAAAACTTGTACTAAACATGTGTTGTCCCCTTTGCTACTACTTGGACCAGGCAAATGTAGCATTGACTGCCACCTTCCCACAGTACACAAAAATGGTTCCATTCAGACTACTGAGTTTAAAATGTTGACTATTCGACCTCGACTCTTTAGAACAGTGGCAGATCTTCGTAGTAAGAGTCACCGAAAGTCCCCGTTTCTCAAACTGATGTTGTAGGAGTCCTTTTATCCAGTCAGTATCTGTAACAGAGACTTGTGAAGAGAAGTCTGTAGGCTTGTCTGTGCTGATACAACCGTGGGTGTCCTTCCAATTCGATTTAAAGAATTCTTTCGGGATGGGGACTTCGCAAGGGTACGAACCAACCACCGCACCAACGCAAAACTCGGCGGTATAACCTCGATCTAACGTAGTCCTGACTCTTGTCTCAGTGCAGTTAAAGTCGTTGTTCTTGTGATACTTCTCCACGGCACATGCCATCATTCTTACAGCGATTGCTGTCACCTGCGGGTGTTTGGACACCCACTTTTCCATCCTCTGTGTCACGGCGACATCCTTGTAGACCAGGAGTTGGTTGGCTAGAGCCTCAATACCGTAAAATGTGGCTTCGTCGTAAACCTGTTGTCCCACGTCGGGAGGGGGAAGTTTCTCGGAGAGAAGGAAGTTTAGGATGTGGTGGAAGAAGGTTCCGTCGCGGTCGATGAAATAATTTCCATCCTGGAAGAAAGGAAAACTAGAGAGGTAACATTTGCAAGGGAATTATGCATAATGTTCACCTTCACATGTGGTCTTCTCTGTTAATTCTTACTCAAACACATTCATATATACATGGTGGCAGGAGTCTAAATTCCTCCTGCTATAAAATTGCAACATGATGTAACCGAACATTAGTTACCATGGCAACAGACACAATATTGGTTCAGATCAGAGGTCACTGGAGAAGAAGAAAAAACTAAGCAAACACAATGTTCTCCTTTGGTAAACACAAAAATCTGTATTGTCAGCCACTGCCACAAAAAAAGACCTGATATTTTGAGAAAGGCCAAAACAGCAAAATGGGTTTGTGGCAAGAATATTCTTTGTGAAGCAGCAAAATAAATGTACTACTTTTTCCACCAACCCCTAAAAAATGGTAAATTCTTCTGGCATACTCATTTTCACCTGGGCGAAGTGAGGAAAGACATGTTAAGTGCCTTCCCATAAGGGCACATGGTTGGTGAAGTTGGCGGGATTCAAACCCAGGACCTCTTGGTTCTGAGCCAAACCCACTGATTAATAGAAAACTGACAGAAAAGCTGACCTTATCGGTGAGTACTTGGTGCCTCCCGCTGAACATGACAGCCAGCATGGAGTCCTCGTACTTCCGTAACGTGGACAGAGTGGTGGTGTAGCGCTGCCCTCCCACATTCAGACTCACAACCGGCGGAAACTCCTGAACATAAAGGTAGGTACATGTGAGAGTGATTGAAGGAGGGAGGGAGGGAGTAGTGTGGACAGAGTGGTGGTGTAGCGCTGCCCTCCAACATTCAGACTCACAACCGGTGGAAACTCCTTAGTATAGGGAAAATACACACATAAAGGTGGCGGAGACTATAATACTCATATAGTACGCAGTTATACTAGTAGTCTACAGTAGGTGGGGCCACAGAAAGATCAACATGTTCAAACCAACGTCTTCAGTTTATTGAACTAAGAAGAAGCCAGATGGCTGAATTGTACGCTCATTTTAAGTTAATACATACTGTTAGTGAGACACATTGGAATAGAAAACATTGATCGAAGTTGTTAATACAGCTGCGTCTTAAAAGCTCTTTATATAGAAGCTATGAGCAGAACAGATTAAAATAGAATACTGAATATACTGTACTCAAGGACCTCGAAGGGGCGAATCGATGCAAATATTTCTATCGTAGCCCCTGGCTTTAGAAACCAAACATGGTGCAACATACAAGGAAGAGAACCTTACCTGTGTGTTAGTCATTGAGAAAAGGATGAAACAAGCCGTGAAAGTTGCCTACAGATCACAAAAACGTCAGGTTTAAAATCCATCTGCCTCCTTCCATCGATCTAGAATGGTTACTTCCGGGTTCGCTGACGCAACCTTTGACCTCTGCGTAGTTTTATTATCCAAATAGTATCTATAGTGCTTGGATGGTACTACACGGAACATCCACTGCAGCAAATGCCGTTTTTATCGTTCGCATGTCGCTACGATAAGTGAGTTTTCGTAATTTTTACCCAAGAAGTATTCAAATCAATGTTGATTTTCACGATTTATCAGTAAAACAAATGCGATTAAACGGATTTAAGTGGTATATTCCTGTCTTTCTTTGACCACTTGCTGTAAAATCTAACCTAACAAAATTTTGTAACATCTTTTACTGTCAGGTTATTAATTTTACCAAGAATGATTCAAATTTAATCACCTAGCCACCCTCGTCGAAGTTGTAATACCACTTCGAGGAGACAGGGGACGCTTTTAAAATCTTCTTTTTCTGACCGTCTCTGTCGATGGTATATTGTGCCTGAGCTATTTTCGTTATGAAATGGAGTCGACATTGAATATTATGCTGGCGAGAGCTTCACATGGGTATGTATGGGGGATCTTGGCTTGCAATTTCATGGCATTGTCAATGTAACTATGACAGTATATTGCGAACGCGCATAGTGAGTTTGGGGCATTCAACTGTGTTATACGAATGATTTTGTCCATAATATTTTAACTCTGGGTAACAAACAACTTATTAACGTTACGTAAGATTAAAACGAACAGTTACGCTTCACGTATAATTTACCAACAGCGCTTAACGTTGGATTAGCCACAGAGGGCCAGTGTGTAAACGTAGGGCTGACCAGTCCTTCTGGCCTAGTGGTTGGTGTGTTGACGGTCCGGGTTCGACCCAGAATACTGTACTACTCGCCCCCTAAATCAAGTTTCGCAGTCATGACCAGTAATGTTGAATTACAACAGCCCGCCACGCCACATTATAGAAAGGCACGCAGACTCAATCACCTTTGCCCTACTGAAAGACTGAAGAATTTGCATAGTTCAGAGAAATTTATATTCCTTACAGCCTTCGACAAACCAACTATATTAACTCATCATACAACCTCCAGCGTCTATAGCCTCCATAGCATGCCAAAAACTGGGGGTTTTGGGGGGTCTTCATGGTCTTTGGGAGCTTTTATGTGCTATTTTCTGATTGCATATAGACAACATAGCCGGCCTGGTTGAATTACCCCCGTTTTTAGAACTGAGCTAATCAGAAAACAGCCGAAGACCACCAAACCCCCAGTTCTATAAGCCTGCTACGGAGGCTAATCAGAAAACAGCCGAAGACCACCAAACCCCCAGTTCTGCTACGGAAGCTACAATGTCTACACTATTACTAGGAAGTGAGAGGAAGTCGAGTGTACTAGAGTTTACTAAAAGTGTATATATACACAACGTTATACGTTTATGTATATGTACTACTGCCAACATGTAACCTGTATTTAGCCCAGTGGGGCAAAAATTTACAACAAAGGTTCTTCATTCATTCATTGAAGTTCCCGCTGGGTCGGTTCTTGACCTGTGTGACCTTGGCACTCAAGGTCAAAGGTCTCACCTGGGAACAGTCTTTAAGACTGTGTTAAACCACTTTCACTGTTGATAAACACTACCTTCAGGTGACTCAAAGTTATAAATCCTTCATGTGCGGAATTTTATAGCCTCCGCAGCAGGCTTATAGAACTGGGGGTTTGGTGGTCTTCGCCTGTTTTCTTATTAGCCCAGTTCTAAAAAACGGGGGTAATTCAACCAGGCCGGCTATGTTGTCTATATGCAATCAGAAAATAGCACATAAAAGCTCCCAAAGATCCTGAAGACCCCAGGCCCAGTTTTTGGCATGCTATGGAGGCTAGGAGTTTCAAAAGACAGGCTGTCGTTTTCATGCTTTCGACCACCTGTTAAGTCTTATTTTCTGTACAGTCTTAAAGACGTGCATGGAGTAGATTTAGACATACGTTTGTTTTCAATCAATACTTAAGTGATTAACTGCCTCACCAAATATATTGAAATGACACACATTTTCTTTTCAGTAATAATATATATCAGCGACAATGTAATTTATTGCATATCCATGCCCCATTAGAAGCTAAATACACTGTCAGTAAGATAACTACAGAAGAGCATGGAGGTAAAAGAGAAATCCTTTTTTCTACCTCCATGAGTAGAGTAATAAGGAAATTATACTATGTTTTATCCATACCTATAATTTACATGCTTCTCTCTTGGAACATTTGTATATGGGCCCTTTTCAAAACAATAACTTGGTTTTCCTATTGTGTTTCTCAGTTACCATGACGTGTGAAATACTTGTGTTACCGATATTGACCGATGTCGCAGCTTGCAATGACGTTATAATCTCCAAGATCTTTTGGTGGCTGCAAAGACAGTCAAGACAGTGTGAAATTGGCCAGGTGATATCCAACTGGGTGTCAAATGGAAACTGCCTGGCCAATTTGATACTGTCTTTGCAGCCCCCCAAACATTGGCTTGGATATCATTTTTGCAACTTTATTATTGACGTTGTTCCCATTATTCCCTCGCCATGGCCCGTTCGCATGCGAAGTGAACCCGGCCGGTCCGGGCCATCCGGGGCTTCCATTCAGCATGTCTAACCCCGAGGGACGGTTGCCATGGCGACGAAAGCCTGTCTGACTGTTATGGATGGCCACAACTCCGCACAGGGCAGGATAGCCTCGTCCCCAGGCATATCGGAGGGCCATTAATGCAGAATGTGGGACTATTCATTATCCACTGCCTTCAAAGAAGAAGTCGAACCCCATAAAAGCTAGCGTAGTAGTAGAAGTAGAAGTTTTTCCAGACAGTTGTTACCTGTCTTCTATTACTGTATTGCAATGAGTATTATACTTGATTGTAAAAGCAATTAGCCTTCGGGCATGATTTTGCAAATAAAGTTTATTAATAATAAAATCGTTTATTGTTTACTTTTAAGGGCCAAAAATAATACGTCGGTAACTTAACTGTGTTTACTTGGAGATTCAGGTGGTGTAGGACATTTTCTGTCTATTGTCTGCGATTGGGGGGGGGGGGGTAGTAATGATTACGAATTATGCAAAGTTTTCGCAGCCGATTACGAATTACGTTAAATTCTCAGAGCTGATTACGACTTTACGATTTGCGGCTAATGTACAGTACTGCTATTACGAATTACGTGGATTTTTGCGGAGGTTGCCTACGGATTACGAAGACTAAAAGAGCCTGATTACGCCTTACGAAAAAAGGGCATGCAGGCCCCCAAATGGAACTTCTCTGGGCGGCCAACTCCTCTGGCCAATCATATCTCCTTTTTAGACCGATTTCTACTTTTTTTCAGCCTGCAAAGGAGTCTGGTGGAGACTAACAGTAGCCTGGGTACCAAACATTTGGTCGGCTTGGGGTGGTTTTCCTACTCCGGCCTTTAAGTTTACCAAGCACAGGCGAGTTATTCCACGGACCTCATATCTCCAGCTGGTTTCCCCTGTATCCGCTGGCTTCTTGTATTACGCAGAGTCTTCTACAGTCTTCAAAAAAGCAGTACCCCCGGCACCCGATGCGGCAAAATGTTCTCTCCCAGCAGACAAACTCCCCTGGCATGTTATTTCTCTATTTGCCCTATTTCTACTCTTTCCAGCCGCCTCCCGAAGCCTGGTAGAGGCTAATTGGGGCCTGGTTTGGTGGCCCGAGACGCTACCAGCGCCGAAAAGATAGCGCTGACCTCACGGGGCCTGGTTACTAGGCTAACGACAACGCGTCACCGACGACCCCGATATACCCGGGCCCGAAAATCATCCCGGGACGGTTTTCAGTCCAGCGAACGCGCCAAGAATATTCTCAGGCTGGTTATAGAGGGATGTACTAGTAATTTACCGCGTCTGGGTGTTTTTAGTGTGTGTTGATGTGTTGTATATGCGGTGAGTGGTATTTGGGACACGCCCAGAGGTGGGTAGAATCCACCTTGTACGGTCGACAATAGTGGTCGGACGGGTGGGGACGGTTTAGGTCGAGCCTTTGACAAAGCGCGCAGCCAAGCAAGCGGGATTATTCACTCTAAATGTCGTAGAGGCCGAGTTCTCACGCCAAGGAATTTCTGACTAGCGCAGCTAGCTGCTAGAACAGACGGCCGCCATGTCGATTTTTGGAAGCAGAAGGAGCGGTAGGAGCGGTAAAAGCTACAAGACGCGATCTCTGAAGGATCTATCGGTGGAGTACGGCAGCGACGAGACGGTATGTCCGATTTTTCACGTTCGCTACCTGGGAACACTACCCGTGGAAAGATCAGGCAGGGAAGCCGTAGTCCCGGTGGTTCATATGCTGTACGAGAGGGGGAAAGACAAGAGTCTACCGAAGAGAACTCTGAGTATCGGAGGGCAGGGGATTCTCATCGGCTACCCGAAGAACGCGATCGGCGCCCCGACTCCCGACGTGGTGCCGACCCGAGCGGTCACCTATGGAATTGCAGACAACATCCACAAAGACGTGTTTGCCTTCGTCATGCGGACTCGCAGCTTGGACAACCCTCTTATGTGTCTAGCCTTCAAGACCAAGAAGCCGGAATACGCCACGGCGCTTGCCTTGTGGCTGGTTCGCGCTATACAAGAGTACGGCCACAGCATCGGCCGGCCAACCCCGCCTTCCTCTATCTCCAACCCGCATAGCAGGCGGCCATCTTCTGTTTTCATGAGCAGAAGCCGTTCGGCCACAAAAGTTCTGTCCAACAAGATCAACCTACTTCGGCGCGGGTCTATCAAATCACTCCCGGGGAAGACCCACATCTTCCGGAGACCCTCCGCACAAAGCTCGAAGACGACGGCGTACGGGAACGGGCCGGTTTCTGGAAGAGAGTATGCGGTGGTCAGAAGGAGGAACCACTCGGGAGCGCACAGTGCGCCACACAGGAGCGGCACCGGCCACTACGCGAATGTAGAAAACCACCATTCCCGTCCGGAGCGGCCACGGTCGTATGTTAACACACAGGTGAGAAGATTTTACTAAATGTTTAATTCAGTGTTTAAAACGATTTAAGTAGATATACACATGAACTGAACATTTATTGTTACATATACATAAGTCATACCTGAACACATAGATACACATAGGTCATACATGTGAAGTAAACATATAGGTTGACCTAGGTCATATATGAATACACAGGTAAATAGTTTTCGCTTTTGTTTGTATGTTCTTTGTTTATTTCCCAGGTAAAACGAAATGACATATAGGCGTGTTAAATGTACACTGGGGGAAAAAACAGACATAAGTTAGCCACACACATCAAATAATATTAAAGGCACAAAAATATCATGCAAACTATAAGTCAGCACACAACTGAAGTAACTTTTCTGCATTTGCGTCGAGATTTACGTTGTGTAGGACATTTTTGTGTATTGTCTATTAATAGTTTAAAAACAAAAGGCTGTTACTGTAGAAACGATGCCCTTAAGGTACAGGTGTTGTTTACAAATTAAGGGGCGGGATAGTCTGTAGGAGACCCGGCTGTCTGTTTTTGTCAGTTTTGTTATAATTGTACTTTCACCTAGCCTCCATAGCATGCCAAAAGAACTGGGGGTTTGGGGGCCTTCAGGGTCTTTGGGAGCTTTTATGTGCTGTTTTCTGATTGCATATAGACAACATAGCCGACCTGGTTGAATTACCCCCGTTCAGAAAACAGCCGAAGACCACCAAACCCCCAGTTCTATAAGCCTGCTACGGAGGCTAATCAGAAAACAGCCGAAGACCACCAAACCCCCAGTTCTATAAGCCTGCTACGAAGGCTAACTTTAAACGTACGTGCTACAAAATTATAAGCTTGGTGACTGTAGAATATCATTTTGTTGTTGCTAGCCCTGTCTTTTCATTTAGCTTTATTTCAATCTGTTTGTTTCTTTTTGCGAATTCAATGTTTACCTAACTTTTAGTTGAAGTCCTATAATCCTTCCAAATGTCTCTTTGATACAAACAGATAAACCTGTGTATGTTTACTTAAATCCTCTTGAAGACCAACAAATCTTATGTTTTCTTGCCTTTTCAAAGTCGGTCGAGCGAACTTAAAAGTAGGCATTAGATCTAGTAGTGTTGAAATTTAGTCCTTGAAAGAAGGTCAAAGGTCAGCTTGTGGCATGTCGGCCTAAATGTCATGTGTTCGAATCCGTATCGTTATGTTTCTGAGTCACGCATTAGGTATGAATGTTTTTTGCTGAACTTTTTCTTGTATCCCTTAGATACTAGTAGTTTACAGTACAGAAAGTTGTGTTAAAATATTAATTTACTCACACACACACACACACACACACAGACACACACACACACACACACACACACACACACACAAACACACACACACTATCCAGTCGCTTGAGTTTCTTTGTGTATCTGCTTTTCTTATGAACGTAAATTTAAAAATCACAAATTATTTCCCAACCCCAGGACCTGCAGTACGTGACCAAGGTACACGAGCGGGACACCCACCGACGGGAGGAGCCCGTGTACGCGACCGTGAACAAGCCGCGCCGGTCCGCCCCGGCCTCCCCCACCCGGAGTAACGGGGCTCCGGCTACCGGCACCGGGTTCCACCTGTCCGCTAACACAGCACGGAGACGGCCGCCACCGCAGGTAAACTTTCAAAACGTTCTTCTTATTTAAGTTAAGATGCGGTCACAGATGCCTTACGATTTTGTAGCCTGGATGCCAGACCCATATAATTAATAAACACGCCTGGCCTAGAGTTAGCCAGTGTGTCAGTGTAGTGTGCCAGCCTAATTGAGGTTTGTATAATGAAGAAGAACTTTATTGCACGACAATTGTAATTTCCAAGCAGATCCCTCTCGGTGGCAAAAAGACAGTGTCAAATTGGCCAGGCAGTATCCATTAGCCAGAGAAGGCCCGCGGCCACCGACGGGATTAGCGACAAAAAAACGGGCCATATATGTAAAGCTAACGATCATTCCTCCACAACCTCTGCTTGGAGAGTACTTTTTATTACGATGTGGTGACATACGCCTTACGATTTTGTAGCCTGGATGCCAGACCCATAACATGCCTGGACCAATCTCCAAGCAGATCAAACGTATAGTTCACATTGTATCCAGGGCTATATTTAGAATATAATTACTTTTACGACTGAGTACAAGGTTAGTATTTTGTGTTAAACCACGCATGCGTATTCACACAATCAAAGCACGTCATTTCATTTTTACTTTTAGTAGTATGAATTTTTCGGCAGCAAAAATTTGTTACACCTTGAACATCGTATTTATTAATTTTCCAGAAGCATGTGCATTCAGATGTATTTTGTTCTGACACTGTATTTCATATCAACACAGTTCTAAACACTTACAACGTTAGGATATTGCACACAACCATACATGGTACGCGTCTTTCCTAATATTCATATCAGTCTTTTATTCTTACTAGTAGTCATTCTAAGTTTTTTTTTTCACTGGACGCAAGTGCATCACTTGCACTACCATTATATAATAGTCTATTATTAATTTTCTTGGTGTCTCTTTGTGCAACATCTACCATTTCAATTGAAAATCCATGCTCTTCATTCATCATCATCTTTTTTACATCATGTGCTATTTATTTTTGTTTTATTTCTTGTTGTTGTTTTTGTTTCATCCATTTCTTCTCCCTTTTCTCTCTCTCTCTGCTTCTTCAGATCATCCAAGACTCCACCAAGACGGTCTCTTTCGACCAGAAAAATGACCCGAACCACAAAAACTCTTCCAATAACCACGTATTAACCACACGGGACAAGCTTCTGAACCTCATATCACCCAACAGACAGCTCAAACAGTCCCCTCGGTCACCCAACAAGGAATTTTTATTCCCACAGGAATCCCGAGGGCCCGCCACGCAACCGAGGTCTCTTCCACCCTCACCCGAGCGGACGCAAAGACCCGTAGGATCTCGCGAGAGGTTGATACAGCACGAGATTTACGATTCAAGCCTTAAAGATATAACCGTTATGAGTTACGCAAAACCGCAACAAGAGGAAATACACAACAACCGGCCGTACATAGCGCCCGGCGCTCCAAACTCTAACAACAGGAACTACGCGCACGTTAGTAATAATACTAAAACGTACGCTCAGCCAGCAAGGCATCACCAAGTCCCTAACAACATCACAGCAGCACCTGTTCTGAATAGCAAACCTTCCTACAACCACGTACCCAACAGCAAACCCTACAACCCTCCCCCCATGCCGAACAACAGAAACTATTCCCCAGCCAACCACGTCAAGAAGAATTCTGCCGCTCCGCCTTTGAATCACAGATCAACCTACTCGCCAAACCACCAGCCGCACACCGCCCCTCCCCCACCGAAGGCGATCTTGAAAAATGACACAAAGAGCGAAAAGTCGACTAAGTCGAAGAGGTCGCGGCATTCGTCCAAGAGTGGAGGGAAGAAACAGTCGTATTCCGTACACCAAGACGAGTTGGATAACATTGATTATGACCTGTTCGAGCATTCTGGAAACGAGAGTAGGTCCCGTGTTGGTAGCGCGGGCCAACAGCGGTCTGTCTTTGTATCGGACTCGGACGAAGAGTGGCCCACCTACCGAGGGTCGAGCTCCTTCAAGCCGGTACCTGTACAGAGCCGAGATCGGGTGGAGATCTGACCCAGGAACTGAAGAATTTTCTTTCTGTGTTGAAAAACAAGTCTTTGGTGAAGAAATTTAGCTTCTATCAGGCTTCAGGAAGCGGCTGGAAAGAGTAGAAATCAGACAAATAGACAAATGATATGCCAGGAGAGTTGGCAAACTGTTCTGTCTAGCGGACCAACTCCCCTGGCATGTTATCTCTCTATTTGACCGAATTCTGCTCTTTCCAGCCGCTTCCCGAAGCCTGGTAGAGGGTAAACAAATTGTCCTGAAAAAATATATCAATATTTTAACAGAAACAGCAATTTTTTCAGTACAATCTCTTCGCCAAGGACTTCTTTTTCGACGGTACTTGTACATAATCGTGTCTAGATCTGACCCAATCTCCGAATGAGAACTGATTTTTTTTGGAAAAACAATTCTTTGACGAGAAAATTGCTCTGAAATAGTATACACAGCGTCATGTATCAATATTTCAACGGAAACAACGAAAACGGTCGTTTTCAAAGGATGTTGTCCTTGATTTAAAAGGTCAGTACTTCAGTATTACAATAATTTCAGTATCTCCATATCTAAAACGCCCGGGGGCATCTTATTGTTCTACACAACAGTTTATTCCCCTGATAGAATAGATATAAACGAAACAAGAAAACCGCTATGTTCTTCAAATCCTTGGAGAGAACGGACGTGTTAAATATTTCAGGACAGGGTTAGTACAAGCGGATGTTATTATATTAGACTTTTCTTACACCCTGGAACGGAAATACCGGTTGCTTTTATCTATTCCAAAAGGCGAAAATACGTAGCCTCCATATCATGCTAAAAACTGGGGATTTGGGGGGTCTTTGGGAGCTTTTATGTGCTATTTTCTGATTGCATATAGACAACATAGCCGGCCTGGTTGAATTACCCCGGTTTTTGCACTGGGTAAATCAGAAAACAACCGAAGACCACCAAACCCCCAGTTCTATAAGCCTGCTACGGAGGCTAGAAAATACGTGAGAACACCACCTGTGCCAGATACATGAGAAAGGAATTTGTACGAGCTTGTAGGAGTGATGCTTAGACAAGGCTTTTGTAAATATTTATCTAGGAGTTAATCGATATAATTGATGTAGGACAGAAGAGTATTTATCAATTTCACGTCACAATGGATACAGCAGACACTATTGTCACCTGAGGGGCGACACGACACGCGATTTGTGTCAACGTTTCATGGTTGAAGTTGCCACCAGACGTAGCCTCTACCAGGCACCGCGGATCGCTGGAAAAATAGTCGAAATTGGCCGAAATAAAGGGATAGTATACCAGAGAAGATCCCGGGCCGTAGAAGATCCAATTCGCGATCCACGGATCTATTGCCCGGAATCTTCTCTGGTATACTATGATCCCTTTATTTCGGCCAATTTCTATTATCTTTCCAGCGATCCGCGGTGCCTGGTAGAGGCTACACCAGCCTCTTTTGCAGGCTGAATAAATAGTAGAAATCGGCCTAAAAGTTGAATGTAGCATATGCAGGCAAACTGGACCCTCTATGGTCGGCCAACTCCTCTGGTCAGCTACCTTTTTTTAGTTTTTAGGCCGAATTCTACTATTTCTTCAGCCAGCAAAGGAGTCTGGTGGAGACTAGTTTCATGTTAGCAAGGTCAGAGTTGTAGCTGTTTTTGTAAACTCCATTTAATACTTGTAACTTACAGCAAACATGTTTTTAATATACATGCAATGGGGCTTGGTGAATACCGCTTCACGTACGCAGTAGTAGCGACTTGCATGTATTTGTATTGTAAAGGCACAATTCATTCAAGAAGGTTTAAAATAATCAACCTACTTGATTCATTACATGCAAGTGTACTTAATTGTAAAGACACCAACACTACCTTTGTTTAGAGCCAGTAGAGCGTATGTACCATTAAAAATCCGTACCGAAATATTTAACTTCTGAAGAAAATGTTATTCAGAACATCAGACTGTGAATATGTGAATTTTATTTCAACATTGACGATTTAGAGCTTTGTACGATTACCAGTAATATTAAGAATATCAGACTGTGAAAATATGGATCTCATTTCAACATTTACGATTTAGAACTTTATTTGTACGAATACTCTAGTATAGTCTAAATCGTTACGTACAACGAAGTATGACAAATAAAGAGAACCCAATGTTTACACTCCTTGTTGACCCCTTGTTGCCATGGCAATGACCTGTGCTATGTTCTAATTGTGTAACACGCCCAGGTTGACGAGTTGACCTCCAGTGTCACAGACAGACACGCTATTGTGTTTTATGCGTGTGTGAAAAATCTAGTCCGCCATTTTATTAGGCGTGGTCATGTTTTTATCTGTTCTAAAAGCTGACATTATTGATGAAGAATGTTTTGTATTTGTAATAATGTCGTTTCCCCCTTTCTTTCGCACTATAGAACTTATTATATGATGCATATATCTATTATTAATTGCTAAATATTGTGATGCTATACGATTCAAGTGTCTATGCAACTGTTTTGTATTGTATAACCCTTTTGAACAGTTCATAGATCGAATGTACGTTGAAGAATAGATATACATGTAACTGGTGCAACTACTACAGCATAGGACAACTATAAGTGATTATAGACCGATTCGGATCGAACACATCGAACCACCTGTTCTATTACAGAACAATAGAACATGCAGGGGTTCGATGTGTTCGATAGCTGTAACCTAACACCAGGGCTAACCCATACACTTTACACGGCATTGCGGCACTGATTTAAGATCTATAGAAAACAATACAAAACACATTCATCTGTTCTGACATTCATCCACGGATTTGAAACACGTTAATATTAATATCAGTCAACTTCAAAGTATGAAATAATACCTGACAGCGACTGTCACTATCATGGAAGCATGCCTGCGTGAATTATTTATGCAACACCTTTTAGTTGAAGGATGGTTGCCTTTGGTAGAACAGAATGCAGGAAGTATCCGGGAACAATTATGACACCACTAAAAATTTATAGAATGCGACAAGTACTGTCAGTGCCCTTGGGAAAGGCACTTAACACGACTTTCCTCACTTCGCGCAGGCGAAAATGAGTATTGTACTGTCCCCTGTGTTGTTGGCGGCATTAATATCAGTTGAGAAAACTTGAGTGTGCCATCACCACGTCTTGTGATTGCATGTTTGAATATATATATAAAATGCCCTTGGGAAATGTTCCTTGGAAAGTCGCCATGTTGGGGAGGGCATCTCAAGGACAAACAACTGTCTGATCGATCAGTGTAGCTGCAGATTAGTTATGATAGCTGACGCCCGCCATCTTAGATTTATACTCTTTATTTACAATGTGATATATTATAGAAGCTTTTTTATGTTTCCAGACCATCGCCCGTTGCATCAGCTATAATACTAGTATAACCAAGGATAATTAACTTAACATTGTTTAGAGATACAGGTATAAGTTTATAGCTATAAGCTGTAAAATTTTGATAAACATTAACTAAACAAACAAACAAAACAATGTTCACAAGTACTCGCAAGTGTGAACATTGTATGTGATGTGCAAAACATTAAAATATAACTTTTGCTATAAGTTTTATTTGCTACTAGAATACAGTCTAATAGAATGATTAGAATAATGAGAGATAATTCATTATATCTAAATAATTACCAAAAGCAGCTATTTCTAGTTATTATAATAACGTTAGACAATGAACAACACATCAATCATTAACAACGTATTCTTAGAAAAGTACAGGTAAGGGAAGTATCATGATCATCAACAACGATTATGTATTCTGTCGTGCATTGTGACTGGAAAGGTCAAAGCTACACATGTCTGATGCCATGATGACTCAGACCCGTTGTTGGGCGGAGTCGCTATATAAACACCAGGTTGGGTTAAAGGCATTTGAAGTCCTTTAAAGAACGGGAAAACCTTGGGGATTTCTGTGTCTTATTGTGGCTAATGGTCTGGGCGTGACCCAAGGATTACGACGTCATGCGATGTTGTCAACGGGTGCAAAGCAAGGGTACAGAAAGAATGTTCTTAATCTCCAAGTAGATCCTAAGGTGGCAAGGCAGTATCCATTATTTGGCTAGAGCATTGTACATTAAAAGATACCATCGTAAAAGATGGTAACGTTACGTGTAGCTGCTCTGGTCATATTGATACTGCCTTGACATCGTATGATCTGCTTGGAGATTAAAATGTTCTAACTTCCACAAAAGGCCTCTGGGGGTATCGTTTTCTTGTTAACGTTATGTGATGCTGTTTTCTGACTTTATATTATTGTAGTCTCCACCAGTCTTGGCCGCTAAAAATAATGTAGCTGGCCAGGGGAGTTGGCCGGCTATAGAGGGTCCAGTTTGCCTGGACTAAAAATATTACCGAAGTTCTGGTATGATTTTCAAGGCTTTCAGCAGTTTGTCCTTGAAGAGGAGACGTCATAGGAAGACCACCAGGTGTTCCCAGGTGAAGGTGTGTTCTGAAGTCTCACGGGAACAGAACGCCAACCTGTGCCTGAGGCGCAGGGAAGTGCGATGACCTGTACGTTAAATACTGGCTATTATCCGGGCCTGTTCTTCTTTTTAAATCTGCGTGTAACGTTTAACTGTCGTCAGACGGACTGACTTCTATTAAAAGAAGGGTGTTTATACTGGCTACATTTGTACAAGTACCAGCGCCTTTTGTTCGACTATTTCTTCGAGTCGAAAGCCTTTCTTTTAACGGATGACTGCTATTTGTGATGTATTTGTTCCATTTTGCCGATCTGTTTTGTTAAATAAAGAACCAAATGTGATGCATTGACAGAACTCCATGCATGCACGAAGTCTATCTTAAGTATAAAGAACTACTCTTCAATTATCATGGAAGTTTCATCTGTGTTGGTAGTAATCATAGTACGATGCTAAACATTATACAAAGGGTACACAAGGATCAAACAAGCAGTGGTTTAGGCTTCGGATTATTCTTAACGTTGTACTGCTATCTCTCCATCATATACTATTTTCTATATTTATAGATAGTGCCCTGACAAATACATGTATACTGTCTTGCCCAGATACTCGATACTGTCTTCCAGCCACCAAACGATCTGTTTGGAGATTAGCTGTTACTTCTCTGTGTGAAAAAGAAGACAAAAAAAAAAAGAGAAGACTTCCGTTTCTCTTCGTCACATACCGCAGTAGGACAAGATGAATATCTACACGAACGTTGTATTGTTAACGTTACCCCCCGGAGTGATTCACCCGATCATCACACGAATGTTTGCCTCAGGTAACCACTCACCTTCTGACCTCAAACTCACACGTGAATTATGTGGACCACACCCGGCTTTTTGGTATAGCTTTTTGGGGCACCAAAACCTCGCGCCCTACCTTAGCAATTCATATAACCAGCATGGCTACTTGTAATTGTTAGATTCTGTAAGTTGGTAATATATTTTGAGTTTTATATGGGAGAGTGTGACCATTTTTTTCTGACAACCGACTAAATCAGCATGCAGTACAGGATGAGCCTAGCTAGCCAGGGAAGGATCGGGATCGGAACCACAGACGTTGCAGTACTACTGTAAGTCGTAGGGTGGAGCTATTGAAAGGGCCAGCTTGTTGCAGTGCTATATATATATCTGGCAAGGGGAGCTGTGAAATGAAAGCTTATGTCAAGATACACACACGCACGCACGCACACACACACACACACACAACCAAACATACCTGTCCTTGGTGCTGAATGCCATCCACACAATATATACTACATGTATATGGTATACACACACCGTTCTATTAAATCTCTTAGATTCATTTGGGCTTCTACATCTGTATTTAGATGTCTACTTGTAGCCAGACAAAATGAATTGAATGCACATCTCTGCAGTAATGACTTATAAACTCAAGTTTATTATAACAAGAGCAATCAAAACTGTGTGACAGTCACATTAACAAGGCAAGACAAGGTGGTAGGAAAATCTCAATAAATACTTTTTCAGTGAAGAGCAAAAACAATGTTAATGCCATACTAGTTTCAGATAATGGCACTCTATTGTCAATCCAACCATGGAGGTAGAGAAAAGATCTCTTTTTTCTACCTCCATGATCCAACAAAACACACTATCATCCCCTTTTCTTCTATGTTGTCATTAGATGCATGTTGGAACATTCACTTATTTGTTATACAGTATTTCAAAAGTCTATTTCCATTTATTTATGCACTGATATTCATTGCAAAAGTTACCAAAAAAATGCAAAATTCTGCCGACAATACAAAACAATCTCTTTTGTTCGTAAGCTATCACTTGTGTATGAAATGACTACGAGTTTTCTATTAGACTTAAGTCTTACGTGTCTGTCTTGGGTAAAAGGGACTTTTCTTGTTTGTTTGTCACTGTTTTAGGCGATTTGAAGTCTTGAAGTTCTACCTACATGTACACTCTAAATTGAAGTTCATATGTACTAGAATTTCCTTTACAATGTATGCAGTTCTGTTTAAATTCTCTTTAATACAGACTGGGCACATGTGACCAAAGCTTACGTCCAGGATAGTTCTTGAGCAATAGTAACTTAGTATTTAATCAGCATACCATATTTTTGCACTGACAGTTTAATTAGAAAAAAAAACAGCCTTTTTCATCCTCCATACCTCACAAACATATGTACAGACAGCCACATTTCTTTCTCACAGTACAAAATTGCACCAACTGTAAATCAGCATCTTTCTAGAATTCTGTAATCTCAACGATTTTGAGCATGTCGGTAGAACGTACAGCGCCTGTGCAGAATCTGTTATGCACAATATGTCACATGATTATCCCATCAAGTCACGTGACAAGAGAACTCCAAGACGTGATCTGAATCGGGTTGAAGAAGAGACAGAGTACGTCTTGAAAGCTCCCCAGCATAGCTGAACTTTCGTTGTGTGTTTATGTATAAATATTTTGTCAAAACAAGCTGTTATGTTTTCGACAGAACGTCTTGTTTAAGGTCATATTTGCTTGTTCAAGGTCATATTTAATGATGACATCCTGTCTATAGTTTTCAAATGTTGTATTGGACAAGATATTGTCTGCAACAGGCAAAATTTTGATGCAACGTTGACCAAACATCCAGCAAAAACTATGAAAAATGCAAGTTTTGCACAGGTGCAGTACGTTCTGCCGATCTGCTCAGTTTCAATATGGACATGGTGCTTGCAGGTCAAAGGTCAGCCCATCTGCCACTTGAGGCCCCCCTCCCCGGGTCCTGCGATGTCGGCTTTTTGTTCGGCCTCTGCTTTTCTCTTCTGTGCCCGCTTGACTCCCTCTGGGTCCTTCAAGCCTCTTGACTCGTTCTGGAAAGTAGAGGTTACATAATCATGATTATGCGGTAAATAACACTCACACTCACTCACTGTTTAATTGACAGTATGTTCACCTACTGTAATATACTTTTCCACCCATAAAACAATGTATACTACTAACAGATACTTGTATTTTATAATATTATTCGTTATGTTGGTGGAGCTTAGACTCTCAGGTTAACAAATTCACTACTCTCTGACAGCATTCAAACTCCTCTAATGCATAAATGTCTTCAGCATCACTACAATGAACAGACATACAAGTGGATCTTATTCTATGTGTAAGAAGTTTGTACGTTTGCTTGTTTTAACAGGCCTAGGATCTCCATTAGTGTTAGTAGTACTTACTATGATCTCACACTATTCTTCCTGGAGTCCACTACAATATAAGACAGTGGATACAATACATATGGAGTACCACCCAGCCAAATACAACTTCAGGATACTGACACGAAAACCTAAAACCTACCATGATGATCAGTTAGATGAGACATAAAAAGGAGAGGTCACAACTAGACAGATGTCCTACCTGCACGAAGCTTCTACTCTTCTCTACCCTACAATAAAATAATGGAGTCCACTACAATACAATAAAGGAAAGGAAAGGTCTCCCGTGCCCTTGTGCAGAGCGTAGGGTGGTGCCCATCTCCATTTCTGTCAGCCCTTGGGCGACACACAGTTGTGCAAGGCACTACAGCAGGGGGCTAGTCCGCTGGTAGTGCTGTGTGTTGAAAGAAGTGTGTACCATTTTTAAAGTCTTTGGTATGACCCGGCTAGGGTTTGAACTCACGACCTCCCGGTTACAAAGCGAGCACTCTACCAATTGAGCTATTGCACCGGTGTCTAAAACAATACATACAATAAAATAAGATAATAATAAGACTTGCCGCTTGCTGTCGTTTTTCTGCTGCCTCCAGCATCTGCTGCCGTCTCTCCTCTGGGTTGGGAGTTTCGATGTAATCGTCAGCCTGGCCTTGTAAACACGGTAAACAGCCGCCCATCCTGAATTATCTGAAATAACATATTAAATATTGTGAATTTATTGTTTACATCTAGACCTCAGAACTAGTAGTGCAAATGATGCACCAAATTCAACCAAGGAGCTTGAACATGTCAATTTGTAATTTGATCTACTCACACGTAATTCATTTATACTAATATACACTTTGTACATGTATCTATAGTTGTAGAAGTCGCTGCATTTTGTTGCGTCAACAGAAATTGTTATATTTTTTGTTTTATTCATAATGCCACATTATTGATTGAAGCCTTGTAACAGTTTCAGTACACCATAATAAATTATGTTTATAATGGCAATTCAAATTGTACTCAATTCTCCCAGAAGCGATGATTACTTAATTATATGCATAAGACAACTTCTTGCAATTATATGTCCTTAGAACAGATATAAGTGTAATAGAGAAGCAATACGTGAAAGTTTTATATTATGATGCAACTAGCCCCCCTCCCACCCAAAAGGCCAAAGTATACCTGTTGCAAATTTCGTCATGTAACGCAACTTTACCACCTTATGCTCAGTGTTTTTCAAAACCCAATCACACATCTAACACATTCAAAACTCTTACCACCAAAAGAAATCCTCAGAAAGTGGAGAAACGGCGCAAAAATGGACCAAAAGACACCAAAACACAACTCTCTGCCGAAAGCAAAATGTTCAAAACATGCCCCGCCCACCTAGCCGTGACGTCACTGGTAAATATTCAAACATGGTTTCTTTCCAAGGCAGGGGGTTTGATATAAAATTATTTTGCCATTTAAAAACACATTTTTTCAAGAATTGAGTACAACAAGATACTTAACTGTTTATAATTGTTGATTTTAAATTGATATAAGTAATCAGTTCAGTATATTTATTCTTAAAAAGAAAAGTAGCTGATAGATTTAAACCTCCCTATTAGAATAAGTAGGTATGGCCTAATTGTACTGGGCATGCGCACTGCGGTCGCTGTTAGCAACGCAGCCAAATATTTTTGTTAATTCCAACATGTCCAACTCACCTTGAGTTTCACCTGCGTGCTTCTGTAACCACGAAACACTCAGGTGTGAAAGTCCAAGTACAAGTTAGAACGACGTTTTCGGACGTCGGGATTCGAACCCGCAACCCCCAGGGTTTTTTTTTGGGAGAAGACTAAGTGTTTTTGGGATAGCACAGGTGAGTGTTGTCGTTTTGTGCTTACATATGCAGAATTTCGAATGGTGGTAACTTAACATATAACGTTACAGGTATACTTTATACAGGAATAAAGTAGAACTAGGGGTTAAGGTTTGGGAATTTTGCTATCTGTGTGTGGTGGAGCTTGTTTTGGCAAAGAGTTAGGGCTTGGCTGCAATTGTGGTTGTTTGTTGAAGTTTTTGCATGTGGCTTTTGTTGTTTACCTTAAATACCTGAAAAACGTGTGAGGAATGAATGAATGAATGGTCGTTGGACGTTCCATTGTTTGTCACTGTATATGAGGTTAGAATAGCAATAATTGCACATTTGATAATAATTTTAGTTCAATAATAAAAGCATACTCTAATAAAAGCACTAAATAGACTGAGAAAAATGTTATTGACAATACAATACTCCCAGGCAGAGTTGACAGGAAATTCGGGGGGGACTTTTCCAGATCCAATAGCCGGGACGTGTGCCTGATCAACTAAAGAAGGGCTACTAGTATTTGATTTTTCTATTGTCCCAAAAATGTCCCAAAGTGACTTTTTATTTGTCCCAGCCTAAATTTTTGAGCCCTGATTCTATATATGTCCTACTGCTGAATTAGTGAATATTTCTGTAGATGCTTTCGCGGCCGTGTGGTCCTGGTGAGTGGAAGTGTCGTGATGACGTGTGTCATCCTGACGGGTACTGTTGGACTCGAGATGACCTCTGTGTAAGACAAACTTAAATCAACCGTTACTAACACACCGGGGCAAGCTAATCGCACCCTGCGAACCTAGGAAAAAATGTGTTTCCTGTTTCCCGACCGACCCTAGAAAAAACCTGCCAACCCTTAAAGAGTTTTTTTGTGGAGCCTGCAAGGGACATAAATTTTTCGAGCTGATCATGATCGACCTTTTCTAGCTCCATGACAAAGCATTGTACAATCAGTTTTTCAACAATGAGTATTCATGTACTAGTATGGTTTACTTTGTTAAACTGTATTGTACATGTATTAGTTGGATCACTAGAGATCACCAAAGTCTAATAAAAGAAAAAAAAAGATAGTCCCTGGACTGAAACAGGAAACACAACATTCTTATAACACATCGCGGCAAGCTAAGAGCACTTGGGAGAGAATTTATGCTTTTAAGCATGCTTGAGGAATTGCTGTTAAGTGTTAGGGTAGCTGTAGAAGACCACTTAATGCTGCGATGTTTTGCCACATACGTAAACTTGACTTTGCAACGTTGGTCAGCATGTCCTATTGCACATTTTTGTGGTGCGTTTATCACATTTTGTGAGGATGAAATAGTATTCTGGGGACCAAGTAAACTTATACAATTTTTAGTATACTGCAAAGTCCATTATGCACAGCACATACAATAATTTTTTGGTTTACTTCAAGCAAGAAGGTTAAATACAAGATCCTCCTTGCTTCAAGAAAGCATTGAACATTTACTTTTTGTAAAGCCATTTTATTCTATAGTCAGATCAAAAAGTTTCCATCATTCTTTTTGTTTGGTTCTGTCTAATTTATGAAATAAATGATACTTTAAGTTAAGATCATGAGCTGTACTTATCTCACTGGGTGGTTTTTAATGCAGCACTCTTCTGTTATGTAAACACCTTCTGTGGGCATATCGGCAGGTATATGGTGGCAGGAGCTTTAATAATTAACAAGGCGTTAGAAAGGAAAGTGTCAATGTTGGGAGTTTATGTGCTGTTGTGTACACACGTACCTGTCAAAATGTGATAGATTTGTAACTTGTGCGGTCTACTAGTCATAAATTGTACTTCACATTGTAGATATTGACCACAAAAGAATGAAACTGCAAAATATCTTTGTAAGAAAATACACTGTTCTTAATTAATATTTGGATTGCCATTTTAAAGCAATAATTTCTTTATGATAAAAGGCAAAGAAATTAACATTTTCCACACAGATATAATAAACCATGTACAAATTGTTTTTTTAATTCTAAAGTAGAATTTTTTTTACCACATTGGAGTATTTTACCTGTTACACACAGAAACTTGAGAAAGAGTTTTCATTACGTATGACTTGAAACCTAACACCAAAAGTATGTTGTTTTGCCAGTTTGGCTGTCCTTTGATACAATGTTTACCTTTGACTAGAAAAAAACGCCCACATACACTTTACCAACCTGTATAACAAAGGACAGTACAATGTGCAAACAGCAATTGTATTTTATACAAGTGTTTTTACAGTAATTTGACCGCTGATACTACATAGGTCGGTGTTGTACTATACTTGGTACATGTTTGTAGTTTTTTTTTTTTCCTGACAATGGCCATGTACTTTGTAAGAATAACACTAACAGTGCAAATTTAAAGGCATCCAGTGCAGTTTTTAGAGCTTGGAAACCTGATTTTTCAAAGTCAATATTCTAGTTTCTTATCTACACACTGAGTTGAAACCACACCATCCCAATGTATATTGACACTCATGGAGCAAAATTTCCCATAATTCTGACGGAAAATGGTTACTGAAAGGTCTAATTTTTAGGGTACCACCCATAAAATAAAGGACTCATCTTGAGGCTTGTTTCTGCAGTTTTGAATACTCTAAGTACAATGTATAAAGTACTGATTGAAATGTGCCAATGTAAAGCATGTATGTATCAATATCATAAAGATTAATGCTTTATATTTCCAGTTTTGATGCTCTGAAATTGCATTGGATGCCTTTAACGTGTTTTGTCTGATGTTTGTGATTTTATCTTTACCTGTGCCACACACGTGCCTTTGAGCACCTGTCTCCCAGGAAAGGTGTTAACTGGACAGGTGTGACCACTCAGGTGAGGTAGGTGTGTTATGTCATACCTGGTGGGGTAAGGATAATTCTTGGCACCTTTAAAAATAGTGTGCACCACATAGTACTAGTATTTAGTGCCATCATAATGTCTTGTTGCACTGTTACTTTAATTAATAATAATATAGCATTTAATAATATAATTTAGTACCTGGTCTTATGGAGGATTTAACCTCTCAAAAAAATTGGTTTTCTACCTCATGTATAGCTTTTTTTTCACAGATAATTTAGAACATCTAAATTTTGCTTAAAACCACTCACCTATGCCTGTACTGTTTTTAGATACATAATCCTTACTTGTCAACATTATATTGTAGAGGGGATTCATTCCTCAAGCTAACCAACATCTCACACACGCAGTTGTCCCTCAGTAAGACATCTGGAGCTGCATAGTTCCCGTTTAGAACTTTTATTCAGCCTGTCACACATTTTAGATACGTAACCCTACTTGTCAACATTATTGCGGTAGGAAGCCAGATGATAAAGCTTCAAGAATAAGTCATGTATATTGAAAATTCCTATCTCTGACTCCCAGCTTGCGTGATATCTAGTAGTTATCTGTGACTGTATTTTTACCCATGACGTTACATGTACGTGGCAGTCAGGGAGAGTCTGAGCTGAATACAAATTCCGGCCTAGATCCTCTACTGTCATTTGTTACTGTCAAAAGTGGTGTAATCATGGACCACACCTAGATAACTGTGACGCAGTGCAGGATGTTTTGGATGGTGTTGACAGTTGTTTCTTAGCAACAGCAGACAACACACCTGATCTTCGCAAGATAGTAGTTCTCGTATAGATTTGAAAAAAAAATGACAACAAAAAAATTCTACCATTCATTTGTATGCCATACGAGATGTAATATGGAGCTCTTTGTTGAAGTTTAAGCTTTGATCATTATTTTAACCTGGCCTCCAGAGCATGCCAAAAACTGGGTTTTTGGGGTCTTCAGGGTCTTTGGGAGCTTTTATGTGCTATTTTCTGATTGCATATAGCCAACATAGCCGGCCTGGTTGAATTACCCCCGTTTTAGAACTGGACTAATCAGAAAACAGCCGAAGACCACCAAACCCCAGTTCTATAAGCCTGCTACGGAGGCTAATGTTAACCAAAGTTTCATGTAAATAAAGACCATGTCTGGTCTCTACAGAAAAAATATCGAATTCCCTAACACAATAATAGATATGAATTATATGATCCTAGATGCCTTTCATCCAAAATTTATAAAGTTAAGCTAACAGAGAAAGTCTTATGCCTGTTTTTCCAGTTCATGCTTTCAAGCATATTTTCTCTCCAGCCATGCCTAATCCACTAAAGTGGTTCTTAACCGGCCCAAATACCTGATGTTCCTGACTGTATAAAAGAATGCCACCTGAGTCTGGAAACTCTTTTCACATTGTTATTGACACAGTGACAGTACCCACATACAGAACAATTCTCTACATGTCTACCAGCTTAGCAGTGACTAACAGTTGTCTTTACTGTGCTGAAGAACAGTTGTATTACAGTAACTGTTCTTTAGCAATTCAATAGTATTGAAACTTGCACCTCATTCAGTATAGATATGATTGTAAAAGATAACCTTTATTGTACATTCATGCCCTATTGGGCTAAGTACTGGTGAATAGGTGCAAAGGTACAAAATGTTACATTGTATGGTTTTATAGTGCAAACAGGACTACTGATAATAATGATAACCAACAACATTAGCTCAATATACACTACTCTAATACAGAACGAAATTTAAGCTCTAATACATGTATATAGTGCCAAAATGCTCCAATCTCTTCTTTACCACTAGTTTACATTTTCAAGTTCAAGTCAAGGGTACGTCTTCAAGTTGTGATTTTTGCAGGTCTTGTAGTAATCCTATGTTTTTGTACAAACTGTACACACATCTACCCAGTAGTCTAAACCATGACTAGAGTCTGAACAGTCCTCTTGAAGCTAAGCTACCGACATGAATTCCCTGTCTGAAGTGGGGCGAATATTTTCTTATCCAGTCACTTGAACAGAGTCAAGCAGGCAGATCGCGTGACAGGATGAAAGAACTGCAGGCCTGTTCTCAAACACTGGATGGTTTTGAGTAGTGCTGTACTCTCCTAGAGTAAGCTTGAGTGTTTTAGGTGTTTTTTTAGACGTTTTGTATGGTTTTCTATTTTGTTAGCTTGTCTTTGGGGTATATATCCTAATGTTAGGTTCAGGATCTCCAAAGAAGAGTTTACAAAAGTCTTTCAAAATCCCTAAAAATGGTCCAAAACAGTCCTAACCACTGCTTGAAGAGTGTTGTTTGAGTACCTCAGATACATTTGTACAGTACTCCAGGTAGTTTTGAAGTGATACTCATGTAAAGCACAGTGAAAGTTATTTGGAGAACCATTGAAAGCACTTGCTTTACGATCAAGCACTATTACAAGAGAGGGCTGTAACTGATTTACATTGTTTCATACCCTGTGACTTGAAGTCTGTTGGAACTGTACTTATAGTGATAGTGTGTTCATGTTTGCAATAAACAGTAACCACCTTGAGGCATAACTCACCAGTTTTGTACTGTAAGCACAATCTGTGTTAGACTGATAAGTTAGTGATATGCATTTTCTACAGAAGGTGCAAGCTGCGTAAGGTTTGATACTCACTCAAAGGAAAGGTCCCTGTTCTTATCAAAAAGCATTCCTTGCATGCTCAAGGTGTGTCTTGTCTCACACATAGGACTTCTGCTGACTTACATGTACATCCCATTCAAGGAGAATAATTGTCTCTATTTTGAGCAAGATACTCTGGAGTCAAATAAGGCCCAGAAAAAAATGTTGTGTTTCCTGTTTCCCGACCAACCCTAGAAAAAACTGCCGACCCTAGCCTTTTCTTGTGTGTGGACCCCTACAAGGGAAATATAAAAAAAAAAGATGATCCCTACCTATTGACCCTAATTTTTTTCAGAACTGAATCAGGAAACACAATATTTTTTCCCAGGAATTAGGAAATCGATGTAAAATGCCTTTTGACAGAACAACATCATTGAGACCTGTAAACCTATAACTTCACAATCCTAACCACAAGGCCACCATGTCACAACTTGGAATTGAAAAAAATTATTGTAGTCTAAAAGAAATAATATGACCTACATAGACATCTATAATTCATGATAATTAATAGTGAGTCATGGCTACATAATTGACTTCTTATCATTGATAAATTGTAATGAAATACATTCAATGACAGTTATTAATATGCCTGTCTTGAGGTTTTAATATTTCAAGAAATATTGCTGTCTATAACAATAACCTTACTTCTCTATATTAAGATATGGTAAAAATACTAAATAATAGTAGTGTAGGCTAGGGGTGGGTACCGGTATAGAAAATTCAGGTCCAGGTCCGGATCAGGTTCAGAGGATCAGGTCCAGGTCCGGACCTGAACCGGACCTGATTATTGTACAGTAGTATAGTATATCATATTTTGGCAAGCGAGACACAATTTCTTCGTGTACACGACACGGCCGTGCATGAGGCCGCTTTTCCCGATGAATAATACGGCTGAAATGCCAGCACATCCACAAATAATTTGATCAAATACTTAATTGCTGCGATCTAAAATGTTACAGGGTTCTCTTAGCGGGGGTTGTTTATTGTTTTGATTGGTAAAACGCAGGGTAAAATACGCTAAAAATTTAGCCACGCCGCGGTCCACACTTCCGGGTTAAGCGACGACAAAATCACGTCGAAAACGCTAAAAATCCGCATAGAAGCATATATTTTCCCCAAAGATTCTTGAAACTATGCATTTCTTCACTAGAATATCTATGTGTGGTTGTGGAAAATAGAATTTTAGCGCCGATATCGAACAAAGAAAAGTTGTTTACACGCGCGTCGGCTCGCTCAAGTCTGCCGCCTACGCTGCCGGGACGCTGCCAGCAGCGGGCGCAACAACCAATCAGAAATGCGAAATGCCGACACGTGACGCGGGATTGCGTCACAGTCTAAACAATATGGGGGAGGGCTCGCCGTGCACGAAATGTTTTTGCGTCAATATTCAGCGCCGTGTTTCAAGAGAAATACCGGGAAACATTTTTTTTCTCGTTTTTGAACGCATAAACATGGATTTAGGCTGATCTAGTATGATTCAGGGTTATTTTTTTACCTGCCATGGCCAGATTATCTAAAGATGTGTGTGTTGTGTGTACAATCTACAGAAATGTACATCAGGTCCGGTCATCCGGTTTTCACGTTTCGGTTTTTTGGACTCGGTTCTTGAATGTTGTTCCGGTCCAAACCGGTCCGACTGAACCGGTACCCACCCCTAGTGTAGGCCAAACTTGAAGTATAGTACATAATGAGTATACTTACTTGATAATTATGTAGCTTGGGTAGTGTTAATAACACCACGCTACACTACTACATACTCTGTCCTTGGTGCTGAATGCCATCCACACAATGTGAAGTATATTGTGTACTTTACTACAGTTACATACTGTACATTGTGTGGATGGCATTCAGCACCAAGGACAGGTATGTTTGCCTCTGTGTGTGTGTTAGTGTGTGTGTGTGTGTGTGCCTCTGTGTGTGTGTGTGTGTGTGTGAATGTGTTTGTGTGTGTGTATGAGTTGTTGAACATTCTCCAAAAGCATGCCGATAAAAAAAAAAATTTGTGATTCAACTCAGCTGAAGATTAGCCAGGACTGGAAAAAGTTAAACAGTTCTCCTGTGCCAAAAAAGTTTGGAAAATGCAGACTGCTGATGGGTCTTTGGACTTGTTCTTCTATATCTGTATCTGTATAGCCAGTATAATTACCCTTTGGCATAACGCAGGCATGCTGCGCGGCAGCAGCTAGCTATATCACACCGAACATCTTGTTACACTCAATCTTTGCACATTTAGTTGCAGGAGTTGTGTAAAGCTTTCTAGTGATGATGCCCCAACTGTGCTTGGTGCAACGAGTTCCAGTTTACGAAAGTGGAAATACGAGTTTTTGAACACCTCAATTCTTGGTTGATAACTCTGATATTTGAAGGCATGACTGTTTCTTGTATGTATTATCTATACCATTATTTTTATGTTTTCTCCGCAGGTGTAAATAAATAGAATCTTGTTGCCATGCCGACGCAGCTGCAGTACATGAACTCGTCGCCAGGGGTGCGGAACAGCATGCGGTGGGCAGCGGAACCCCCCGCCGTGACCCAGCCGGTCACGACCCTTGACCCACGACCCCCCTATGCTGTAGCACGGCCCAGATCTGGTAGGGTTTGACACATGGAAGTTTGACTTTAAAATTCCTTTTGTTTTTCAGGTACATGTACAAACAATTGCAAACACACAAAAATGGTAGCCTGAATGGTATTGATATTACAACTATGTCAAGGTCCAGATCTGGTAGGGTCTTAGCTCATAGAAGTTTGACTTTAATTTCAATTGCACTCGTTTTGAAGGTTAAAGCTTTTGATCCAACGCAAGGAAATTTTTCTCAACTGGTACAATTAGTATAAGTATGATTTTATTATTTTTCTGATCTTAATAAATTTTGTTCCAATGCAAGGAAATTTTTGTCACCTAGAGCTTTCGACCAGTTCTTCTGGTCTTTCTCAGTAGACTGACCCAGTGAAGCTTGTGTTGAATCAGAAGTTTTAACATTCAACATGTAACTAGCAACACAGATAAACTTTGAAATTCATGATAATTCCTTTTCTTATTTATATACATGAACTATATTAAACATTGCAGACACACGAAAAGCCTGAATGGTATCGATGTTACAGCTATGTCAAGTCTTCCAAACATATATCATACAGTATACATACCATTGACTTGACAAGTTCCCATCATTGTATGCTGCGTTCTGTTGTCTGATTTTACAGTTTTATTGATTGATTAACTGATTGAGTGATTGAGTGAGTGAGTGATTAGTTGGTCAATTGATTGATTGATTAACTGATCAATTGAGAAAGGAGTTCTGAAGGTTGTTTTTTTTTTTGCTGTTTCATTTTGTTTCATTTCCCTCAAGAAACCTACAGATCTGAAAACACTAAAATTTAAAATTAATTTTGTCTTTTTCTTCCAGCCCCCATCAGACCGAGACCAGACAAGTGGGTTGACCCGTATGTTGACCCCCGACCTCAGTTCCGTACGACCAGTGCCATCGTGCACCGCGCGCGACGGAAAACTTTCGACGTCAAACTGCACAACCGACCGCTCGAGTCACACTATAGCAAATACGCACCCTTTGCTCGTAAGTTTAGAATAAGTCCAATATCTAGTACATTACTTGTTTTATTTTATCAATATCTATTTTTAGAGGGTTGGGTAAAAGGTATAATAATTATATTATAATGCGTATAACTCTACACATCCAAGTTGACTCTAATTGATGCTGATAACTATGCACTAAGAAGTTATCGGTGTATTGTTTCATCATCATCATTCTATGAAGAACTGAGTTTTGAAATGTTGTATCTATTGTAATTTCATGGTGCTGAAATGCCATCACTTGGATACAAAAGCTATCTTACACTCTGTTGGAATTAAAAAGTGGCTTTAAAAGTGGCTGTATGGCATAATATTAATTAGGACAGTTTATTTTGATTAGAAAGAAGTGAAATTGTGACTGATTTTCATTAAACAATACAGGTGTCACTGCTATAGATGACAGATGGCCAATGAAACGTCGGCTGAATAAACGTCCTGGTTGTGTAAAAAGAGTCTCTTTACTCAGTGACGTACCGACCTGATGAAACTATAATTCACGGATGTGTAACATGTTGTTTTTCTCCCCCCCCCCAGCCCGTGCCATAGACAGAGTAGACAACCCCCACTCCTTCCCCTCATATGACCCCATGAGTGACCCTCACCTGTCAGACTACTTCGCCAGGAAGTTTGGCTACGACCCTCGACCTCCTTCTGCTGTGGTGAGTCTCAAGTTTTCTACATTTTGTTTTGCTTTTTTTTTATTCACATAGATTTGTGAGTAGTTGACAGAAAGCATGTAATGTGTTAGGGTAACAAATGCAAAACATACAGTGAAAATGCACCAATTGATACTACGGTAACCATGAATTAATGTTAATGTGATTGCCAAAAAGCAGTTACTCAAGCAACTGGATATGATTTTGGAAATGGTCACTTGGATACAAGTTACTTGACTGTTTCCAAAATCATATCCAGTTGCTTGAGTACTAGTAACTGCTTTTTGGCCTATCTTATTACCTGGATGTCTAACCTTCATCGACGTTTAATGTGATTGATCAAAGCTTCCAGAGAGTGAAATGAAGTTGAACACAACATGGAAGATATGTCAATTTGTAGATTAAAAAACAGTTTCTTTCTTTTGCTTCCCAGGCCAGAAAACGTGCAATGTACGGGCCGGGGTCGCGACCTGCCTCGGCTGCTAGCAAGCGGCCTGGTTCAGCCACTGGCAAGCGCAAACACACCCGCAGGGAGAGTGGCATGTTGTACAAAATCGTGGTCAGGACAGCTGACAGGAAAAATGCAGGCACAGATGCAAGGGTAAGTTTTTATTGTGTTTGATCCAGCATTACAATTTAAGAAAAATCTACTGTTGAAAAAGCTACATGTAGTAGTTGCTTTTTAATGTTTTACAACAGTAGACATGTACGTGTTTTTGAACCTTGAAAAAGCGGCATGTTGTACAAAATTGTGGTCAGGACAGCTGACAGGAAAAATGCTGGCACAGATGCAAGGGTATGAAGTTTTCCTTTTGTTTAATCCAGCATAATTATTCACAATTTCAGATGTAGCAAGTAAAAGGCAATACTGTAATATCTTGCATTAGGAAAGAATGTTTTTCTTGAGCTACAAAATCACGGTCAGAACAGCAGACAGGAAAAATGCAGGGACAGATGCAAGGGTACGGTCTGCAAGTTTTTTTTTTTTTAATTCTGCATAGCAATTTCAGGAAAATCTACTGTTGTAAAACAGCAAAAAGCAACTACTTGTATGTGTTTCTTGAACATTGAAAAAATGACATGTTGTACAAGATTGTGGTGAGGACAGCAGACAGGAAAAATGCAGGCACAGATGCAAGGGTACGGTCTGCAATTAAGTTTTCCTTTAAAATTTGTTTAATCCAGCATTACAATTACAGGAAATATACTTTTTGAAAGCAGTAAAAACCAAATACAATTCTTGTATTGTGATATCATATAATTGCATGACATTGTATAGTCACTTCTCAAAAGTATATGTTTCTTGTGAGAGAAATCTTAAGCTTGAAGAAAGATCTTTTGACAGTACAGTGTTCAATAACTGGAAAAGGATGTATTTTTGGATCAAATATGTACTAGGTTGATTGAATCATACTATCATTGTCAGATATTATCTCAAAATCAATGTTATATTTTTGTATCATTATGGTCTTTCACTAAGTGAACTGATCATCCGCCAGGATGACATGGACTATGATGATGGTATTTAAGATAAAAATTGCATCAAACAATGACATTTAATTGTATTCCTTATTCCCACCTGCAGGTATTTCTTAAGATGAAGGGCACCAAAGGAAAGGTGCCCAAGAAAAGGCTGTACAAGAAGTCAGGGTCAGTTAAGGACAGTAAGACGTCCCACTTCAAGTTTGAGAGGGGGACAAAACACACCTTCAAACTCAGGGCAGCTGATATAGGAGACATAGAGACCATCACTGTAGAGGTACGGATGTTATATTTTACATTACATGACTGTATGTCATACTTAGGCCATGATAACTTTTGATATGGGTGTTCCAGCCCGTGTGATAACTAATGGTTATCACCCGGGCTTCAAAATTTTGTGTAGAATGATTCAGACATTTATCATTTTTTTGTGTTTTGAAAATTGGAATACCAAATTCAGATATTGGAATTGATGTTGTAATTGCAATTTTTTGTTTAGGGGTACCAAATTTTCTCAACTCGTGTGTTTTCTCGGGTTGGTATGACATGAATGAAATGATTGAACAAAAGCTCATCTGTGTTGGTAGAATCCATAGTACTGTAAATTATAGAGTTCAAGCTTTGTTCCAACACAAGAAATATTAAGAAACTTTATTAAAAATATTAGAAAAATATTAGAAAAGTTTTTTAGTTACAGACAAAGGTTTTAAATCTTGGATTTTGTATCTAAACCCATGTTTTATCCGCAGCACGATGGTTTAGAGAGGAAACAGAGTTGGTTGTTGGAGTCAGTAACCATCACAAACACAGTGAACAAGCAGAGCTGGGTGTTCCCCTGTAATGACTGTTCTAAACCCGTGTTTTATCCTGTTCTAAACCCATGTTTTATCTAAACCCATGTTTTATCCTGCCCACAGCACGATGGTTTAGAGAGGAAACAGAGCTGGTTGTTGGAGTCAGTAACCATCACAAACACAGTGAACAAGCGGAGCTGGGTGTTCCCCTGTAATGACTGTTCTAAACCCATGTTTTATCCTGTCCACAGCACGATGGTTTAGAGAGGAAACAGAGCTGGTTGTTGGAGTCAGTAACGATCACAAACACAGTGAACAAGCGGAGCTGGGTGTTCCCCTGTAATGACTGTTCTAAACCCGTGTTTTATCCTGTTCTAAACCCATGTTTTATCCTGCCCACAGCACGATGGTTTAGAGAGGAAACAGAGCTGGTTGTTAGAGTCAGTAACCATCACAAACACAGTGAACAAGCGGAGCTGGGTGTTCCCCTGTAACGATTGGCTGTCACTGTTCGAGAGTGACTGTCAGATCAGCAGGATTCTCTACGCTAAGGGAGGGACCAAGTACGCAAGGACAGGTATGTCTTGGTGAAATATTTGTTTTTCTTCTCTCATCTAATCTTCTCTCATCTAGAGTTCATCTAATCACAGTATTAGTATTATTGTGTCCTGTTCCTATCTGGGTTAGTGTAAGAATTAGATAGGACTCTGGATAGTACAACAATGTACTTATTGTATCCTGAACTATCTAGTTCTAATCCGTGACCCCGCCCTCACCCTTGACCTTGTTAAAAAGCGGTTGTGTGTTTGACCGAACAAGTTTATTGAGATTAAATAAAGGCTTACTACTAGTACTACTACTACTACTACTACTATCGTACAGTACTACTGCTATGCCTGAATGGGTTAGGGTTAGAATCAGGCACGGTTCTGGATAGTCTCTATTGTAACCAGAACTGTGCCTATTTAGTTCTATGCTTGAATAGGTTAGGATATCTGGCACGGTGAATTATCCAGAACTGTTCCTGATCCAAGCACAGTTTTGGATACAATAGTTTTGGGGCAAGGAGGTTTTCACAGTGGCCCTAGGTAAAACAATCCTGTAGTGTTATCTAATTTTAATTTTTTAATTTATTTTCCAGAATATGAAGTTGTGACGGTAACAGGAGACTGCAGAGGAGGAGGAACAGATGCAAACGTCTTCATAACCTTATATGGTAAAAAAGGGACCACAGCAAGGTTACCTCTCAGAAACAGGTAAAGTGGGGGTAGTAATTATAATTAGTGAAGGCCTTTTATTTTCACAAGCCATAAAGTGATATTAAGGGGAAACCAAACAGTATGTAGTGTTTGTAGAGATGTCACAATATAGTAAATGATGCAGAAAGATTTATATATGAATATACAAATGGTTTATTTCAATACAAATTCTACAAAAACATACAGTAGCAGCCATTATCAGCTGAAATGATGTATGATTTACAGTACATTGTTAAAAAGCTTTACTTGGTAAGACTTAACGTAGCATTAAGCCATAACCACAGAAGACAACTGTTTAAAATCAAAGCAAAATAAACAATCCATTGTTATAAATCATATTTTCTAAGAAACACATATCATGCATAAACATGAATGGACAGATAGTCATTGTTTACTAAAAATACATATGGGAAATATTACATGTAAGTGACTGTTAAAAAATGTTATGAAATTTCTTTCAATACAGACACAAGTCAAAGACGTTTGAGAGAGGAAGAAGTGACATCTTCATCATCAAGGCCAAGAACGTTGGATCACTACAGAAACTCAGGTAAGGTTTGCAAACCTTTACTCATCAAAATTGTATTTGGCTGATTGTAATTTACTTCTGAATTGTAACAGTTGTTCCATCCATGTTTCAGTTGATATAGCTTTTTTCTCAGCTAGTAGCTAGTAGTAGTGTCGTCTCTGTCCTTGGTGCTGAATGCCTTCACTTAACAACAGTCACTTTTTGAGGCCGTAGGGACAGTGGGTTGTTGATCCACTGTGTCTAGGGCACAGTATAGGAAGGTAGAGCCCTTCTCTCTCCTTCCACTGCCTTTTACCTCCCCAACTGAAGTCAGGTTACCCATTTTACACCTGGGTGGAGTGAGGAAAGTTGTGTTAAGTGCCTTTTTTGTGGGAATGCAACATCTTACAGTAACTACTTTAGGTCCTTCGGTGTCATATAGCAAGCTGCTGCCATACCGTGTGCCTGTGAAGCTGGTGTGCTATGCCAAAGGCCAGTTATACCAGCTATACTGATACCTAGATACAGACCTATGAATTTCTCTGTCCACAGAATCCAACATGACAACACAGGGACAGCTCCAGGCTGGTTTTTAGACTGTGTGGTGGTGACAGATGTTTAAAAAATGGCCTGTAAGTTTTTTTAAGCCTAACTGTGAATTTCTCTCCCCACAGAATCCAGCATGACAACACAGGAACAGCTCCAGGCTGGTTTTTAGACCGTGTGGTGGTGACGGATGTTAAGAACCCTGCGTGTAAGTTTTACTTCCCCTGCGGACAGTGGCTGGCGAAGGACGAGGGAGACGGGAGGATCGCGCGGGACCTGCTGGGGAGTAAGGACCCTACAGCTGTCAGGAGAAGTCAGTAGAACTTTCTTGTAATCATGAATGTTGTGCTGTGTTTTTTCTGTACAAATCTAATAACTACACGAAGTTTGACGTAGAAAATGCCCAGGTACAGTGCAAATACATCATAAAAACATCAATAAGAGTTACAGCTGTGGTATAGAACTAGACTTGGTTTTAAGAAAGAAATCTCTTAGGTACAATGATTGATTTATACCTTAGTAAGTATAAAAATATAGATAAGACGCAACCATTTAACATACAACTGTTTTAATTTTTGTATTACAACACTATAGATGGATACAGTACAGTAACTGTTAAGTGGTTGCATCTTGCCTTTATTTTAGCTTCCTTAAAGACAGACCAAGAGGACAAGATATAAGAAATTACTTTAGAATACTTTGCTTATGAAAAGTTTGTGTTGTGCAGTGAGTAAGTACAAGATCAGCACGTACACTGGGAACAAGCGCGGTGCGGGGACAGACGCTAACGTGTTCATCACGCTGTTTGGGGAGGCCGGAGACTCAGGAGAACGGAGGCTAGACAACTCCAAAAACAACTTCGAAAAGGGGAGGTTAGTGTCATGAAATTCTTAATGTTTACCTTTAAGTTAACAGAATGAAAACTCTGTTTCTTCTTCTTCCTCTTTTTTTTTCTGCTCCAAACAAAGAAGGTCATTGACCTGTACCAGACGTCTGTCACCATGGTAACTGGTGTTAGTTACATCATGTTGCAATTTTAAAGTAGGAGGGATTTAGACTCCTGTCACCATATATATGTTGAATGTGTTTGAGTAAGAATTAACAGAGCAGACCATATGCAAAGGTTAATAGTATGCATTTGCTTTGCAAATGTTACTTTTCTAGTTTAAATTTCCTTTTTCTTGCCATTTTAGGATTGTACATGGCAGATCTAGATGTGACTGAGAATTTTTTCTTTTTTGTTTTTTCAGGGACGACACATTTATGATCGAGTGTCCCAACCTGGGTCCGATGAGGAAGATCAGGATCGGACACGACAACAAAGGTACCAGCCCTGGATGGTTCTTGGACAAGGTAAGTGTAATGTTGGACCAACATTCTTTATTGGTAGGATTGATTTGAATAGTTCCATCAGGTTGGTAAGTCACTGAATATAAAGAGACTTGTTAGTTACATAATAAAGCATTTCAGTAGGTATGTACATGTAGTACTGTGTCACAGTTAGTATTATACAAAATCTAAATGTATAGTTATCACGCTTTATAATTTGCAGTTATGCACACAACAAGTGCTAGCAATTGGATATGATTTGGAAACAGATGTTTCAGGTAGCATCCACTAACTTTTGTCATTACTTAATCTGCATCCACCACGAAAGGTAGTGGATGCTACATTGTACCTGAAACGTCTGACCATTTCCAAAATCATATCCAGTTGCTTGAGTAACTGCTTTTTGGCATATCTTATTACCTGGATGTCTAACCTTCACCAACGTTTGCAGGTGATAGTAGATGATGTTCAGCTAAGCCGAGTTTACGAGTTCCCCTGTAACCGATGGTTTGCTACAGACGAGGACGACGGACAAATTCAGCGAGACTTGCTCTTAACCGGACAGAGGGGAGGTCAGTATGAGAATAGTTTTTTTAAATATATCCAAAACCTCAGTCTATACAGTTGTATATCAAATGGTGAAAATCACCTGAGTCAGCACAATGGACCAGCATGACACTAAGAGAACTGTTAGATCTGTAACAGTTCATTTTAAACCTCTGTAGAGTTACATGTACATTGTATATATCAAATGGTGAAAATCATGTCTTGAGTTACGCAAAGATAGTAGGGTTGAGTAGTACTTGTAACCAGCTCTGCAAAAGGACCATCTTGTGATTGTGGCCATATTTTTTGTGATGGGAGGATGATACCAGAGAATGGACCAGCATGGCACTTAAGAAAAAAGCTGTCACCCACGGGTGGGCAGCTAAAGGAGAGTTGTTCCACAGTAAACCACAGTAGTTGTCTGACCTTTCCATCACCCTACAGGTTACCCGTACCAAGTCCGAGTGGAGACTGGAGACGTGAGAAACGCTGGAACAAGTGCCCGCGTGTTTATAGAGATGTGGGGGGTTGACGGAGAAGAGACCAGCGGTAAAATCTACCTGGATGGGAAGTTCCAGCGAGGGAAGACAGACGTACTGGATGTTGAGACGGGATCCATTCTCAGTCCTCTGTCCAAGATCGTCATTGGGCACGACAACTCTGGTACTGGACCTGGCTGGTACTGTGAAAAGGTAAGCTTCATTATGTTCACCCTCATAGAAGGAAAACATCATGTTTGCTCTGTTTCTTCTTCCCTTCCAAACATATATGGTCAATGACCAGCACCAGACATCTGTCACCATGGTAACTGGAAGAAGAAGAAGAAGGTCTCCCGTGCTCTTACCTGAGCGTAGGGTGGTGCCCATCTCCATTTCGTAGCCCTTGGGCGACACACAATTGTGCAATGCACTACAGCAGGGGGCTAGTCCGCTGGTAGTGCTGTGTGTTTGACCTTCCCACACTCTTTCTCATATGTGCTGAGTGCTAAGCAGAGAAAGAAGTGTGTACCATTTTTTAAAGTCTTTGGTATGACCCGGCCGGGGTTTGAACTCACGACCTCCCGGTTACAAAGCGAGCACTCTACCAGTTGAGCTATTGCACCGGTACCCGGGTAACTGGGCTGTAACAAATTATGTACAGAATATATATCAGTGGTAACAATAAAAATTTAAAGCTATTCTCTAAAATGTAGTCTCTAAGATTGAATCTTCTTTAACAGACACCCTGTCGTGTTAGATTAAATTATATTGTGTGTTACAAGTCATAGTTGGATTAGTGTCTAGTGGTGTTTTATTCTCATGTTCAAGTGCACTGTCCCTCCACTGGTTACTAAGTAAAATTTGAACCTTATTCACAAATGTCTTTCCCATGGCATGTCCATGATACCAGTTCAACAACATGTTACAACAATTTGAACTCAAAGTTGTGTTGTTTTATTCCCAGGTCCAGGTACACTGCCCCTCCACCGGCTATGAGCAGACGTTCCTGTGTCAGAACTGGCTGGCTCTAGACGAGGGAGACGGGCTTATCGAGAGGGAACTCAGAGAAACCATCTCCATGAGACAGACTAAAACTAAAAGTTTGTGTTCTTTTATTCCATATCTATCTAAAAGTCTAGTCCTGTAGCATTTTTCTGTAGTGGTTAGTTCTTAGTCCACTGTATCTAGGACACTGTATTGGAAGGTGAAGCCCATTCCTGTCTTTCCACTGCCTTAAACCTCCCAACTGAGGGAAACCACCTTCATGAGACAGACCAAAACTAAAAGTTTGTCTTCTTTAATTTCAAATCTATCTAGAAAATGTAGTCTTGTAGCTGTCTCTGTCCTTGGTTCCAAATGCCTTCACGTAACAACAGTTACTTTTTGAGGCCATAGGGGAAGTAGGTTGTACACATTTAACTACAGTGAAGTTGTTGAAAGCTTTCTAGTGATGCCCCAACTGTGCTTGGTGGCAATGAGTTCTATAGTTCCACTCTATGATAGTTCCTGGAAAATACGAGCTTTTGAACACCTCAATTCATGACTGTTTGAACACCTCAATTCATGACTGTTTCCTGGTCTTTTCTGGGCTGGTATCAGGTACTCAGTGGTTTGTATGTTGCATGGCATTTACAGAAGAAGTAACCAGTTGTTGTTTCCCCCCACAGAGGTAGCATGGAACATGACGGTATGGACGACAGACAAGCGCAGTGCGGGTACAGACGCTAACGTTTACTTCGTGTTATACGGAGACAAGGGCAAATCAGACGACATCTCCATCGGAAACAAGACGGACAACTTCGAGGCAGGACAGGAAGACAACTTCAAGGTGAACTAAAATTTCAAATTAGACATTGTCATACATTTTTCTGTATCAGTTCTGGATTTTATACTAGTAACCAATATAGCTGTCCAGTGGCATAACACACTGGCTCACATCTTGACATACAATCTTATATTTCTAAATCTTTTAAAGTTTTCCACGTGAACAAGTTTTCCATGCAAAAAATGTGTCTAATGATTTTTCAGATATTACTTTCGGTAATCTTCCACATCTAAGTCTTTAAGGTTGTTTTTGAATGGAATAAAATTGTCTTTGATCTAAAGATGTCACAAGGAAGTCTTGGATACTTTTGTTGAATAGTGCTTTTATCTCCTGTTCATATATAGATAAGATAATTAGAAAACTTAAGGTAGAAATTATATTAACAAGAAGGGTATTTGATAGAGAAAGTTACCAACAATAGTAGTCTGAATGTTTGTTTTAACTTATAGGTTGAAATAAAGGATGTAGGGAAGCCATACAAGATCAGGATTGGTCACGACGACTCTGGGTCCTTTGCAGGATGGCATCTGGACAAGGTAAGGAATTATCACTACAGATACTACCAGTTAGTAAGCTGTGTCTTGGGTATGGTACACGTATATTCCACACTTCTTGCATTCCCAAACAGAATAAAGAGGGACCTATATAACATCCGTGTCCATAATATCACCACGGTCCATAATATCGCCACCTTGAGAAATAGTGTGCTTAAAGATATTTTTACTGCAACATACCCTAGGTATGTACATTTGAGGTGTGAAGGAGTGCATACCAAAAGTATGTTGCAGTAAAAATATCTTTAAGCACACTATTTCTCAAGGTGGCAATATTATGGACCCTGGTGATATTATGGACACAGATGTTTTGAAGCTACACAAAGAACAATCAATAGTACACAGTCACATAGTTGTAAATATAGTTAGAAAACATGACAATCTCTGTCCTTGGTGCTGAATGCCTTCACTTAACAACAGTTACTTTTATAGACTGTAGGGGCAGTGGGTTGTTGATCCACTGTGTCTAGGGCATGGTATTAGAAGGTGGAGCCCATCCCTCTCCTTCCACTGCATTTTACCTCCCCAACCGAACTTAGGTACCCATTTTACACCTGGGTGAAGTGGGGAAAGTAGTATAAAGTGACATTAACAAGGACACAACACTTGTCCAGTTGACAATATAGATTGTTACTGATCTATTCATGTATGTTAACACCTTGTTTTACATGTAGGTAGAGATGTGGAAATACATGTTATAGTTGTTAACCTGGAGTATTTGGACAATGTTGACAATGCCTCTACTGTACTTGGTGACAGCAAGTTCCAATCTGCGATAGTTCTAGGAAAGAATTAGTTTCCCAACACCTCAATCCTTCGTTGATAACTCTGGGACATGAAGGCATGACTATTCCTTGTTCTTTTCTGAGCTGGTATGTTGTATGTATGTTTTAGGTAGAGATGGAGAGAGTAGACACAGGTGAGATATACCTGTACAGATGTGGCCGCTGGCTGGATAAGGGGGAAGATGATGGACAGATTGTCAGAGAGATGCCAGCTGAAGGAAAACTCATCAAGAAACCTCTGCCAGGTTAGTCTAAGACTTGTCATGCTTTTAGTTTTCTTAGATAAACTGTAAAATTCATTGTTTGTGTCAGTGGCTGTACAATGTACGTTTGAAAATTATATTTATTAAGAATGAATACCAGAAACTAACATGTTTAAACTTTTGTCCCAACACAGAAGGAAAATGTTCTCACCTAGAGCTTTCGACCAGTCACTCTGGTCTCCCTCAGTAGACTGACCCAGTGAGGCTTGTCACATGGCTTCTCTGAAGTGTGACGTCAACACTGGGTGACAAGCCTCACTGGGTCAGTCTACTGAGAAAGACTAAAGTGACAGGTCGAAAGCACTAGGTTGGAACAAAAGTTTATCCTTAACATGTAACTTCCAACTCCTAAACATTCCTGATAGAAACTAACATCTTTACTTGTGTTTTCATTTCACTAGTTGTGATGTACGATGTTGAGGTGCACACTGGGAAGAAGCGGAATGCCGGCACGAATGCGGACGTGTTCGTCTGCCTGTTTGGTGAGCTGGGCGATACGGGAAACAGGCCTCTGCTCAAGTCCAGCAACATGGACAAGTTTGAGAGGGGGAAGGTGAGACAAAACAGTTGATTGGTCGACTTACTGCTATGTATTGCTGTGATTGGATAGGAAGAAAGTGTCAACCAATAGAATCATTTGTCACAGATGCATAAAATTTTACTGAATGTTTTAAAGTTTGACCATATTTGCATATCTTAGGTTGACATATTAACAAAGAAACAATTTTTATGTTTTGATATCAGAGTTATAATTTGAAATAAATGTCCCTTTTGTGCAGAAAGGCAACAATTTTTTCTAACTTTGGCTACATTTGCAATCCTAGGTCGATGAGTTCCAAGTCGAGGCTGTGACCTTGAAAAACGTGACCAAGGTCAGAATAGGGCATGATGGGACAGGCTCGGGATCGGGGTGGTTCCTGGACAAAGTGGTCGTCAGGGAACATGGTAAGATGAAATCCGAGATGACCTTCGCGTGCGACCGCTGGTTGGATAAAGGGGAGGATGATGGACTGATTGTTCGAGACCTTCTGCCAGAGGGAACACCTCAGCTACTCGCAAGTGAATAATACATTTTTTTAGCACGTTCTGTGCCATGTTGTGGTGGAGTAGGGTCAAATACGGGCTAGAATGCAAAATTTTAAGCCAACTTGTTGTGGTAGAGTATGGTGTTACGATAGTCTAGTAAGAGTATTTTGAATCTTTTTTGTCTTTTGGATTTGAGAGTTCTCCACAAAGTGATCATACAACATACATGTGTTTTGTCTTCCATTGTAACTTGTAGTGTTTCCAATGGAACCCAAAGATAGTAACTGTAATCAAGAAACAGTCATAGTTTTAACACTTGGTTTAATACTTTGCCACAATGTTTCTAGTGCTTTCAAAAAACTTTGCAGTAACATGATTTTCAGTGTTTGTCTTACTGTGCAACGAGCAAAATATGTTGAAGCGACAGGCAAGGGTAAATTTTAGAGTAAGTGGCAAAGATTTACTGTAAAAATTTACACATTCTATTGTATATTTATCAGTTTTGAGATGTTACTTGTCTGTCCCTGGTACTGAAATAACCACTGCTGAGATTTCTGCACATGTCTGTTATATAATATTACCAGTTATGTGAGTAAAGACATAACCACTGGATGTTACTAGTCTGTCCTTGGTGCTGAATTAAACGTTGCTGTGATTTCTGCCTTCCAGCCACGTCCTACCACGTCTCAGTCAAGACCGGTGACGAGAGGAACGCAGGAACTGATGCTGACGTCTTCCTGAAGATATTTGGGGCGAAGGGAGACACGGGACTGCTCAAACTGTACCAGTCTGACAACACCAGTAACAAGTTTGAGAGGGACAGGACAGATCTGTTTAAACTGGAGGCAGCAGATATTGGAAAGGTAGGTACAAAAAAAACAAGCAACAAACAAACAAGCAAAAAGCAGACAAACAAACAAACTTTAAGTGTACCTGTCTGACAACACCAGTAACAAGTTTGAGAGGGACAGGACTGATCTGTTTAAACTGGAGGCAGCAGACATTGGAAAGGTAGGCTCAAACAAACAAACAAACAAACAAACAAACAAACAAACAAACAAACTCAAAATGTACCAGTCAGAAAAGACAAGTGACAAGTTTGAGAGGGATAGAACTGACTTGTTCAAGATGGTAGGCTCAAATGAATAAATAAACAAATAAACAAAGAGCTCAAACAAACAAAGTACTGGCTAGAAGAATACCGTCTTGAATAATTATTTAAAAATGAAAAGTTTGTTTTTTTTCCTGCCAGTAGCCCCACATCTTAGTTCTCAGAGTTTCTTTGCAGTTCTTATATTTTCCATTTTTGTTTTTGAGGTCTGTCTTTAAGATTTGTGTGCAAAATGAGAAATTCTAAATGCTGTTTTGTTTGGTCTGTTCCAGATTGAGAAGATCCGTATCGGCCATGATGACTCCGGCCCGGGGTCAGGCTGGTTCCTCGACAAGGTAGACATCGATGTTCCGTCCCACGGAGAGCGCTACGTTTTCTCGTGCCACCGCTGGCTCGCTTCCGACGAGGGCGATGAAAAGACAGAGGTCGAACTGTTCCCAACGGAGGTCATAAAAGGGGATGTCCGTAAGTTCAGAGGTCATCAGGAGTTCAGGAGGTCAATTTTGTCATGTTGATTGTCACATGATCGGCATTGACCAATCAGCATGTTAAAACTGACCTCACTTTTGATTGGTCCATAAGTTCAGACTTGTTAAACAGGTTAAAGGTCACTTTTGTCCTGTTGATTGGTCATGTGATCTGCATTGACCAATCAGCATGTTAAAACTGACTTTACAAGTAGTTATATAATTATGATAATTGTACAATAAAATTTAAAGTAACTTTAAACTATGAGTAACTTGAAGCTAGCCCAGACCCTGTTTTCTCTTTCTGCATACTCTCAATTCTATATTATATTATCTTAAATGCTAAACTGATTTTCATATTTCTATTATAATCATATTTATGAATATCAACATTGAAGAGAATGATGCCTTGTGCAATAAGTGACCTCACAGTTCCAAGTGTGCATGTGCATTGGGGTCTAAGGTCAAAGACTCAAAGATTAACATTCCTTGCATGCAAGAAATATTCTTTGTGTAGACATTTTGCATGTGGAATGCTTATTTACTTATGAATGGCCATAACCTCTGACCTTATCCACAATCCCTTGCATTGCCTAAACTGTGAGGCAGCTTTTTGCCTTACTCCTTGCATAGTTCTCACCAGGCTATTTGAGCATAGGGGTGTTTTTTGGGGGGTAGAAGCTTCATAAATCTTTCAAAAAATGAAAATATAACAGTTACTTAAGAATGAAGCTATGACAAAGGGAAAACAACAACTGTCCCCCAATAAGCAAGAAACAGTGTCTTAGGGGGTTATGAGTTACAAAATTTTGTGGGGAGAATATCAGAGCCCTGCTGCGGTCATATTTTGGGGACTTGACCTGACCCCTACCCTGTGAAAAAATCCTGGTGAGAACCCTGTCTTGTACCTGTGTTTGAATGTCTGACTGTCGAATCTCTCAAGTTTCTGTTTCTGTGAGGAAAAAATAAAGGTCCGTTTTGCATGAGGACTGTTTCTGTCTGTACTAACACCACTGCACATTCTTCTCTTCACCCTGTTCACTGACATCCCCTCACACGTACCTCCCAGCAATCTCCATAATACGCGTGGAACCAGGTAAACCTGAGTTTAGAACTCTGTGATGTCAGTAGTCAGGGCTCGAAATTCATTTTTGGGAATAGGTGCACTGGTGCACCCTACCTAAAAAATTGGGTGCACAAAATTTTCTGTGGGTGCACCATATAAGATAAAATAATTAGAATGTCAGCAAAAACTGATTATGTTTTGTTTCTAAAGAAAAGTACTACAAGAATGATTTTACTATTTTTCTGACACTTAGATGTTAAAGTACTACTCTAAATTTAACATCTTGACATATACGTAAACCTACAAAAATATTTGGGTGCACTGGTGCACCCACAGAAAACAATTGGGTGCACAGCTCCAAATTTGGGTGCACTAAAGTGCACATGCACCCAGTATTTCGAGCCCTGGTAGTGATTTGTGATAAAGCAGACTAGGCAGACTAGTTAGTCAGACTAGTTAATGAATTATGTCTACTTTAGGCCTCAACAATTTATTTCCTCATTGCAATGGTTTTCTTAAGCAATTTTTTAAAAAATTCAAAGAACCAGCAAATTAGATTGAGATTTTAGAAATTTTGCAGCAATCATCATTTAAATGTTGGGTCTTAAGCTAACTCTACATACCGGTATAATTACTAATCTCCAAAGAGATCCTAAGTTGGCAAAAGACAGTATCAAATTGGCCAAGCAATATCCATTGGATCAAATCAAATTTTATTCAGTAAGGCTGAATACCCGAATTTCGTCCTTATTACATAGTACATAGAGCATTAAAAACAATGATTTGTGACACTCTTCATTGTGCATATGAAACAACATAGGCGAACACAATATTAAGACATATTCGAAGACAATTACACAATTAAAATCTATGCATAATATGCAGTTATCACAAAGAATTTAGCAAGGATACGATACTGTCTTTTGCCACCCTAGGATCTGACTGAGATCACATAATTTCCTTTCTGTAAACAAATAATTCACATTTTCTTTGTCTCCTTGCCAACCCTCTCAGGAATTCCGTATGAAGTTGACATCTACACAGGAGACATCCGCGGTGCAGGTACAGACGCCAACGTTTTCTTGCAAATCTATGGGACTAAGGGGAAGACTGAGGAAGTTCAGCTCAGGAACAGGACAGATAACTTCGAACGGGAGGCAGTGGACAAGTTCAAGGTTAGAACTCTCAGCAGTGTTTCCTGAAGTTTAGGGATAAGATAATAATTGCTGATGTCTTTTCTTTAATTTCAGAAAACATGACATCAAGACAATCTCATAGAATACAGTCATGTAGTTGTAAGTTGACAAGTGGACAATACTCTCTGCAATTTTTCCCAAACTTTGAAGATAAAATTCTGGATGGGATGAACATTTTTTCACTGTCAGGGCCTGATTGGGCCTCCTCCCTGTGAAAGCTTGTGGCCGTACATTTGTACACCTCTAACTCAAGAGAACCATTCCCATTCCTAGAACTACCAATAGGAGCTCAGGATTCTTTATCACTATGAAAATTAGTCCAATAGGAGCTCAGGATTCTCTGTCACTATGGAAACCAGTCATCACAGCCTCCAACACTATGGTAACAGACAGTTCTCAATCTGACAACAATAGGGATCAGTGTTCCCTTGATATTCTGTGCCCCTGTCTTGCTGTTTTTGATAGTTTTTTCTTGTTTTCTTCAGATTGAACAGAAGGATGTTGGACCCATCACTAAGATCAGGATCGGTCACGACGGCACCAGCTTTGGAGCAGGCTGGTTCCTCAACAAGGTAGGCATCATTCACGGAAGGAAAACACATTGTTTTTGCTTTGTTTCTTCTTCTCCTTCTTTCATTCCAAACAAATAAAGTCAATGACCTGGACCAGACGTCTGTCACCATAGTAACTGGTGCTGTAGGAGAGACCCTGTAGTGTTGGGTTACATTATGTAGCAGAACAGAATTGGAGAGCCTGCTCACCATACATATGAAATGAATGCATTTGAATTATTAAAATAAGCAAGATTAAGTATACTAAGAATAAGCAGAGCTATAGTTTGTTGTACTAGGCCAGGTGAACATTATGCATTTGTTTGTTATATTTTTATGTCTGTTAACATAATATTATTTTATCATGTCATCGTTGAACAAATTTCAAGTACTATGATTTGTTTCTCACCAGGTTGTCATACAAAGATATCCGACCGCAGAGGAACTAAAGGAGAAAAGAAAAGGCAAGAAAAAGGGACTGAAGCGACAACAATCCACCTCGCCCTCCAGAAGAAAACTCTCTCGCTCCCCTTCTCACAAGAAAAAGTCTAAGAAATATTCCAGCTTCTCCGAATCTGAGTCAGAAAGCGAAGAAGAAAAATCGTCCAAGAAGAAGAAGAAATCTCTCAAAAAGAAATCGAAGAAAGATGACAGCTCTTCTTCTGAGAGTTCTTCCGAGGATGAAAAGAAGAAGACATCGAAGAAGAAGGAGAAGAAGAAAAAGAAGTCAAAGAAGGACAGCAGTAGCTCGAGCAGTGACTCGGAGAAAGAGGAAGACTGGAAGAAGAGCAACGCAGAGGTATCTATATCTGTATCTGTATAGCCGGTATAACCACCTTTCGGCGTAACACACCAGCTTCTATATTCTGTATAGTCAGTATAACAGCCTTTTGGCGTAACATGCCAGCTTCTGTATCTTTATAGCCCGTATAACTGCCTTTCGGCGTAACACACCAGATTCGCAGGCACGCGGTGCGGCAGCAGCTGGCTACATTACACCGATCGACTTGTTACACCTAACCCTTGAACTTCTAACTCTAGACATTGTTTAAAGCTATCTAGTGACAATGCCCCTACTGTACTTGGTGACAGCGAGTTCCACTCTGCGATAGTTCTTAGGAAAGAATGAATTCTTGAACACCTCAATCCTTGGTTGATAACTCTGGTACTTGAAGGCATGGCTATTTCTTGTTCTTTTCTCTGCTGGTGTTAGGTACTTAATAGTTTGGACTTCCACCAGTTTATTACTAGTCATTTTGTACATCATGCATAGTCTGGACATTTTTCTTCTGTCTTCCAGGTGTATCTGTTTGTGGTGAATCGGTGGTTAGCAAAAGACGAGGATGACAAAAAGATCGTGCGAGAGTTGGTCCCTACAGATGAGGCAGGGAAACCACTGGAAGACAACATTCTGCAAGGTAAGTTTGAGTTTATTAGGATCATTGTAACAACAAAATATGTATGGAGCAGAGGACAGACAATACATTGCACAACACATTATACATTATATAATAATATATATGTTACTGTCTAGTAAGCATCCTTACAAGAGATGATGGTACCACTCTAAGTCAGATTTTGTATATTGATACATACAAAATTTAATGTACTTTTAGATGCATAGAACAGAAGATAACAGCTATTGAAGCAACTGCATAGATTTTGAAAGTGGTCACTAGATATTTCAGGCAGCATCCTCTACTTTTAGTAACTATGTCACTGACTGAAAAAAATGTAGTCACTGACGAAAAGTAGTGGATGTTACCTGAAATATCTGACTGTCTTTAAAATGTATCCAGTAGCTTGAGTTTTGTTCTGTATCTTATTACCTTAATGACTAACTTGCATTGACTTTTCAATATGTAATGTTTAATAAATAAAGATAATGTATGTAGTAGGGGGGATTCATTCCTCAAGCTAACCGACATCTCGCTCACGCAGTCGTCCCTCAGTAAGACATCTGGATCTGCATAGTTCCCGTTTAGAACTTTTATTCAACCTGTCACACGACCGGTTTCGCCTGTGTGGCTTCTTCAAGTGTACACAGGCTAAATGACACATGTGACATGAAGTTCTCACTTATATACCTTTCCAGTGCATCTTGCCATTTAATAAAAATGCCTTTTTTTTCAGAAAACGAGTATGTTGTGAGAGTGTACACAGGAGACAAGTTTGGTGCTGGGACAGACGCGAATGTTTTCCTGTCTGTGCACGGAGAGAACGGAGACACGGGAGAGCGAGAACTCAAGGACTCGGAAACTAACACTAACAAGTGGGAACGGGGAAACGTGAGTTTGCAAAAACTTATTTTTATTCAGTCTTTATTTTAGGCATCAAAGACCCAAATTCTTACTTAACATTAAAACAGAGAGGCATATACATGTACAGAGATAACTGGGTAAAAAACAGTGAGATACAGTATAGTGATTAAAAAAACAATAAATTTATTACGGTTTGAACAGCAGATCAACAGATAATGGTTAAGTCACTCATCTATACATGTATCTTTATGTGTAATGCTTCTCTGTGTATTCCTGAAGAAAAAGGTGTTTGTCCTTGGTGCTGAAATTCAGAGTAGACATGTTCTTGAATATTTTTTGAATTTTTTTCAATTAAATCAAGGTTTTGGAAGGATATTTGTGTGTGTATGTGTATGTGTATGTATGAGAGTGTGTGTATGTGTATGTGTGTGCATGATTTTTACCATTCTGCAAATTTCAACTTATTTACTGTATAGCTGGTATCTTTCCTTCTTCTTTTGACCTCAAAGGAAGAATATCTTTTTAGTACAATAAAAAGTTAACAGCTAAATTTAAACTTTTCTCAATGTTTTCTTTCTTTCGTTTAAATGTTTTGACCTTGAAACGCCCTTGCCACAGGTGGACAGGTTCACCATGTCAGCCATTAACCTGGGGGAGGTGAAGAAGGTCAAAGTTCGGCACGACAACAAGGGTGGGGGGGCGGCCTGGTTCCTGGATAGAGTCGAGGTGGAGGATGTGAAGGCAAAGAAAAAGTGAGAAATGTACAGTTTGTGTTATAAGTACAGTACAGACAATGTTTAACCTTCTCTTGAAAGTTGTTTAAAACTTGTGCAAAACTTTAGGTACAAAGTTGTGCAAACTCCATGCAAAAGTTGTGCTAAACTAAGCTTTAAAGCCATTGCAATTCTCGTTTAAACATGCAACTTCTCGTTTACAATATGCTTGTAATGAGTTTGGATGGATTTTGATCTCCCCGTGTAGTCAAGGAGAGGTTCTTTGCTACTGACCTAGCTAAATATGAATCGATAAATAGAACAAACGTTATGAAAACAAAGAGAACCAGGTTTATGCCTCAGTGCACTCAGTTTTATGGAGTGAACACAGGCATCTATTAGACATGTATAGTTTTCTTTCCTGCCCTCTGACTTTATGATGTCCTCTTGCTATATTTTCTCCTTAAAATGTCTGAGAACCAGTGAAATAAACTTGTATGGCCTCCTGTTAGTACTATTCATACAAGTTTCTTCCCTACCCTCTTCTTTGATTGCTGTATTTTCACCTTATCGAAGAAACAGAGAAATGAATTTGTTTGGCCTAACAATCAATACAATCATTCCATAGGTACTACTTCCCATGTCAGCGATGGTTGGCTACAGATGAAGATGACGGGCAGATCGCTCGAGAGTTGGTTCCCGTGGACAAGGCTCTGTTTGACAAGACTCGATCTCTGAAGAAAGGAAAATCTACAACCAGTCTGAGGGATGAACTGGGGCTAGAGATGATGGGTGAGGACAACATTGTGTTTTTTTCTGGATCAATCCTCCTTTAGCTGCATACCCATGGGTGACAGCGGACTGAAGTGGGGTACACATGTTAATAATATCACAACTAAGGCGAAACAGACATTGGGAGTGATTAAACGTAATCTGTGGGCATGTCCAACGAGAGTAAAATCACTTGCATACACGTCACTTGTAAGACCGAACCTAGAATATGCAGGGACAGTATGGGATCCATATACAAAGAAAGACAAAGATAAACTGGAAAGGGTACAGAACCAAGCTGCAAGATTCTGTATGAACAACTATGTAAGAGGTGCTAGTGTCATGGAAATGAAAAGTAACCTACAGTGGGGGTCGCTGGAAGACAGACGAAAAATGTCCAGACTATGCATGATGTACAAAATAACTAATAAACTGGTGGATGTACCAACCACTAAGTATCTGATACCAGCCCAGAAAAGAACAAGAAATAGCCATGCCTTCAAGTACCAGAGTTATCATCCAAGGATTGAGGTGTTCAAAAACTCATTCTTTTCTAGAAATATGCCACACAACCCACACATAAGGGCTGATTGTAACTGTTTTGAGAAACCAAGATAGGAAGTGAAATAGATTTTATGATATTTGAGTTGTTGAAGTGGCATAAAGCCATTGTTGCTTATGTGTTGCTGTGTTTATTTCAGCCCAAACTACGACCTACCACGTAAACGTGAAAACAGGAGATGTGCGGGGAGCAGGAACAGACGCTAACGTCTACACTATACTGTACGGGGAGAACGACGACACAGGTAAAGTACTGTAACTATAGCTGTATCCTGAGTAAAGACTCTTTTTACACAACCAAGTCTTTTATTCAGGTGACGTTTTGGTGACCGTCTGTCACCTTCCTCAGGTGGAAGGTGACTTCTGACTGGTTCACATTGCACTGCAGCACAGGTGTCGCTGCTACAGGTGCATTCCCAAATGTACAATTATTTTACATAATCTACATATATGCGTGCTGCAGTGCAATGTGAACCAGTCAGAATTGCCCTGAGGAAGGTGACAGATGGTCACCAAAACGTCGACTGAATAAAACACTTGGTTGTGCAAAAAGAGTCTCTTCATTCTATCACACTTTCATGCTAAGCAAGAGAAATTGTTGCAAGAATAGTGTCGTTCACTTTCCCAACAGCTACATTTTCAGGCTGAAGGTTTACATGTAGTTGTGTCTTTGCCTTCTGTCGCAGGTATCATGCAGCTGAAGACATCCAAGAACAACTCCAACAAGTTTGAGAGAAACCAGCTGGATGAGTTTACTCTGGAAGGGGTGGACATCGGAGACCTCAAGAAAATCAAGTCAGTTAAATTCAATAGTTATTTACAAATTCAGTCACATTTTCGAAAAACTGTTACCCAAAACAAAAACAAGAACAAGATATTTTTACTTCTTGATCAGTTCTTTCTTGAAAACATTACATGGATTTAGAAAGGGTGAAATATTTGTCAGTTCCAAAAGGTTAAGTTTATTTGTAATTGCAGTTTTGAATTTGTAAATTTGCTGTCCAATACTAGAATCTATTCCTCCTGTTTCCCAAAAATGTTTGATTAACTCCTTTTCATTCGTTTGTTTAACTGGAATTTGGCATTACACGCTTATTGTTTGTTTTAGAATCTTTAAGCCTTCTATTGTTTGATCAATTTTTTATTTGTTTTCTACCAGGATTTGGCATGACAACAAAGGAGGTTTTGTCGGCTGGTTTCTGGACAGTCAGGAATCAAGACTACATATCTACTGTTTGCTGTAGAATCTTTTACTCTTAATGCAAAAGTCTTATAACAATTATTTGTTTGGACAAATTTTTTACCAGGATCTGGCACGACAATAAGGGCGGTTTTGCGGGCTGGTTTCTGGAGAGTGTAGAGATCAACGCCCCCTCCCTCGGTCAGAAGTGGTTCTTCCCGTGCGGCCGGTGGCTGGATAAGGGACAGGACGACGGGAAACTGGAGCGAGAACTTTTCCCCACCAACACAGCCACAGAGGAGTACAACCCCTGTAGGTCTACTTGATTATTTTCTTTAGCTGCATTTCACACAATCATACAAGAACATCTAGCTGGTATTATGTAGGTCGGCATCATACATTTAGCTGATGTTTTGCAGTAAGTATAAGCTGTAATTTCTGACACAAAGAATTGGACTGACCCAAATTTGAGCAAGAACTTTTCCCCACCAACACAGCGACAGAGGAGTACAACCCCTGTAGGTCTACTTGACTTTTTTCCTAGCTTCAGTTCACACAATCAGACAGAACATTTAGTACAACCCCTGTAGGTCTATGTTACTTTTTTTCTTAGCTGCATTTCACACAAGTCATTTTTTTCAAGACCTATCATAGAATGGAGTTGTCACCAAGTACAGTAGGGGCATTGTCATTAGATAGCTTTAAACAATGTCTAGGTTTAGAAGTTCAAGGGTTAGGTGTAACAAGTTGTTCAGTGTTACAGTAATGTAGCCAGCTGCTGCTGCGCCGTGTGCCTGCAAAGCTGGTGTGTTACATCAAGAGGCAGTTATGCTGGCTATACAGATACAGAATGATACAGATTTTAAAACATTTGTTGATTTTTCTTGCTGCTATTTTCAGGTCTGACAAGTACAGAGACCAGTACCGATGCTGACTCAGACACTATAGTTACAGAAGACTTTATAACAGAAGATATTACACAAATATTATTATTACAGTTATAGATAGTGACTGAAACAACTGATGACTGACAGACTCTTGCACATTCATTTAAATTGTTAGATTATAGAAATGTCTTTGTAATACAGTGTGACTGGATTTTTTTTTTGTTGGGTAACTCTCTAAAGATCATACACGAACCTCAAGAACATACAAACTTGGAGTTTGAAACTCGAGAGTTAGAAGCTGTGCAGTTGCTAGTTTTTTATGCTTGTAATTTTTATCTTAATCATGAAATGCTTGTAACTGTAATTGACAGATCTAGAGGCATGATCATAGTCTTAGAACAACATTAATTGTCTTTTCTGTTTAATTATTGTGCACGTGTAAACTTCAACTTGTACTGTGACTTGCCTGTGCATGAAAGCTTCTTGCTGCTGTATATTTCTTCATTGGTGTCATATTCTGCTGTATATTTATGCTACAACTGTCTTGTACAAACGTTTTAGCAACTTCTATGTATTTGTAAATATCGGACTACAAATTGTTTGGGATATTCCATTTAAAAGGCCAAGAGGGGTGTTCCTGTTTAAATGTCTCCATCATAAATTTTCTTGTCGCTTTACTTAAATGGTTCAAATCAAGATTATCACCCTCAATTTTAACTTAAAACCTTCTTTTTCATTCTGTTATAATAGGAAAATTCAATGGCTACCTTCTTAAACTTTTGAATGGAATAACCCAATACATCTTTTCTATGCATGAATATATCTTTGCTTACAAGTTTCAAACACCCCTATTTTATATAATGGTAATGTCTACGTCCCTATCTCTGCATGTTTGATAATGGACTTTCCCATTGTCAAAGTAGGGGTGAACTCCTTGATCAATGCATGTCAACTGGTTTCTTCTTCCCTGTATGCCTCATGCAAAGCTGATAGCTTTCATGATCAGTACAGTGTAAAAGGTATGTCTGACTGTATTAAAAAAATCATCAAAAGCAGTCATAAAATGCAACAGTTTCAAGCTTTCTACTTTGCATCTGCCATGTTTTTTTCCGTTTAGATTGTGCGGCTTTGTTGTCTGTAAAATCTGTAGGAGAAACACCCAATCAGATAATACTGTACAGTAACTGTTGCAGCCACGAAGACCTAAACTACTTGAACAACTTGTACGCAGTTTTTTGTAGAGTAAAAAGGAGAGGGGGACTCACAGCAAAGCACTGTGCTTTAACTTGCACATTGTGCCTCAGTACTTGCTATTATAATAACAATTGAACATTGAAGTGTTAGAAAAATGCTTGAATAACTTGTACCCAGTTTTTGTGCTTATGAACCAAAATAGAAGGGGAGGAAAACTCACAGCATAGCACTGTGCTTTTGCTGGCACATTGTGCATTAATATTTACTGTAACATTAAAAAAATGAGGTGTTAAAAAAGAGGACAATGCATACTATTACAGCTAGAGTTAGCAATAACAACACATGGCAGCTGTCCCTAGTGCTGAATATCCGGTTACTCTAAAATCAGTTTGCAGACAAGAAGAAAAATGCTTGTAGCTCCAATATATTTGTCTGCCTAATGGTGAGTTGTACCAGTTTGCTGAGCTGATTTAATAATCTTACAATAATTCCTGCTTTTATAAAGTGTTAGTGTGGTAGCCTTGAGTGTAGTTGTAGTAGTTACACTAGTGAGGTAGCCGTGAGTTTAGATGGTTAGTTTTCTGCTTTTGCAGTGGACTAACACATCATTTGGTGTTATGAGTAGTATTTAGTGAACACGAAACAAAAAGTATATGGTTTTAAATATCTTAAATGAAACTCTCATAACATGCAACAAACCGTAAGTTTCAAATTTTATCCCACTCAATTTGTTCACCATCATGTAAGTTTTCAATGTAGTATGATTTTGTGTGGCGGACAATGCATTTTTGTCTCTGTATTGTCTCTGTTGTTGCTAATCTCTTACTCTGTTTTCCTTTTACACACCTCAAGTAAGTTGTACACAGCTCGTATCTTGTTGTTTAACATGTTTTGATGTTTAGTGTTAAAACTTTTGATCCAACACAAAGAAGTTCTCTCATCTAGAGCTTTCGACAAGTCACTCTGGTCTTCCTCAGTAGACTGACCCAGTGAGACTTGTCACGTGGCGTCTTTGAAGTGTGACGTCAACACTGGGTGAAAGGAAGACCAGAGTGACTGGTTGAAAGGTCTATGTGGGAGAACTTCTTCGTGTTGGATCAAATGTTTTAACTCTTAACACGTAACTACCAACACAGATGAGCTTTCAAAATAACATGTTCAATCTGATGTTTTAACTCAATTTTGTATTATTCTAGACGTTCCGTACGAGATCATTACCTACACGAGCGACGTTTCGGGCGCGGGAACGGACGCGGATGTTTACGTCGTGCTGTTCGGACGAGACTCGCAGACCGAACAGAAAAGTCTCTGCGGAAACAAGAAGGAGAGGAAAGAAAAGTTTGAGAAAGCCCAGAAGGACATCTTCATTGTTGAGGTCAGTTTTTTATTCCATATTCCTCAGATACAGAAGAATCTTTTTTGAGACATCAAAAATGACAGTCAAACAAAAATGAGATACAAAATGAATCTTAAAATCCAACTTCAAATAATAATACTTTTCAAATGACAATAAGGGCTGTCAAATAAAGAGAGTCTTTTTCCACAACCAAATGTTTTATTCAGCCGTTGTTTTGGTGACCGTCTGTCACCTTCTTCAGGGCAATTCGAGTGGGGTCTTGGCAGAGTGTTCGGCTCAGAACCAAGAGGTCCTGGGTTTGAATCCTACCATGTCATCAATCGTGTGCCCTTGGGAAAGGCACTTTACACGCCTTTCCTCAGTTAACTGAGGTGGAAATGAGTACCTAGCTTTGGTTAGAGACGTCCCTTGGATAGAATGTTTAATGGAATTCCCATGTTTGAGGAAAGCGACACCACACGCTCATTTAGAATTTCCTGTGTAATTTGTACCAATTGTTTTCTAGATGGAGGATGTTGGTGACCCCATTGAGAAGGTCAGAATAGGGCACGATGGGAAGGGATGGGGAGCAGGCTGGCATCTGGACAAGGTCGAAGTTCGTAGACTGACGGACGACAAGAAGGTACAACGTTTCGTTTTTTTTTTTTTGTAATGATTTGACAAGCTGGCACCTTGTATGTTGGAGCACAAGCCTAAGCGTCAAGCACCAAACCTCATAATATCAACATTTATGAAATACTTGTATCTGTCAGTCAAAAATTTTACATACAAGATAATTCTTGAACCATATGAAAATTTGGTCTACTATCTAATATTTCAAACTACATCATATGGGCTCTCAGTGTAACGGCCTCTTAGTGTAACATGTTGCATTTTTGTCTGTTATAGCAACTGACAAGGCTTTATTACACCATATACAACCCAGGGCAGGTTGTTAAGTCTTAATTAATCCGTTTCCCCCAGGGCTCGATCACGTACACGTTCCCGTGTAAGCGTTGGCTGGCGCGGGGGGAGGATGACGGGGAAATCGTGAGGGAACTTCTGCCCGACAAAATCATGGAGGAGAAAACACGGAAGGACGGCAGCATGAAGAAAAAGGAGATCAAACACGACGCCTTGGAGAGTAAGAAATGTGTTGTTTATTGTTATTTTCCCGCTAGAGGAATTGCCATTTCTATCAATAATGATTATACCTAATAGTAAGTGAAAGGTAAAGGTAGTCCTATAGGGGCAGTGGGTTGTCTTCCTGGAGAATTGACTAAAAAAGGAGACCAAACACAACCCCTTGGAAAGTTAGAAATATGTTCTTTCACAATATTTATCAGAGGAATTGCTATTTTCTATGATTATACCTGATAGTAAGTGGAGGTAAAGGTAGTCCTGTACGGGCAGTGGCTTGTTAGTCCATTCTCTTAAAAGCACAGTATTGGAAGGACCTTGGTACAGGCTACACAAAGATCATACCTTTTGTTGGGATCAATAGTGGAGGTGTAAACAAACCAGATGTAGGTAGAAAACATGACAAGGGGTCTCTCTCCTTGGTGCTGAATGCCTTCACTTGACAACAGTTACTTTTTGAGGACGTAGGTTGGAAGCGTGATGACGTCAGGATTGGATCAAAAGTGGTGGGAATAAAGCTTGAACTTTACAACAATGGATTCAACCAACACAGATGAGCTTTCATTCAAGTACTTGGCCAATTTTTGCCACTTTGACTCAGATACTTAACACTGTACTGTTTTGCCCACCTCCCAGTGAAACAGTACCAGGTCCTGGTCTACACAGGAGATGTGAAGGGGGAGGAACACCGGGAATCGAACCCGCAACTTCTCAATCTCTTGTCTGCTAGCCTAGCCACCAATTTTTATTTGATACCACACCACTGTGACTCATTCTTACCTAGAACTATTGCAGAGTGGAACTCGCTGTCACCAAGTACAGTAGGGGCATTGTCATTAGATAACTTTAAACAATGTTTAGAGTTAGATGTTCAAGGGTTAGGTGTAACAATTTGCCGCATGCCTGCAAAGCTGGTGTGTTACACCAAAGGGCGGATATACCAATACAGATCTGATATAGATACTCAGGTACTAAGGATTGTATTGTTTTTCCCCCCTCTCAGTGAAACAGTACCAAGTCCTGGTCTACACAGGAGACGTGAAGGGGGGAGGAACAGACGCGAATGTCTTCATCAACATCTTCGGAGAAAACGGAGACACTGGAGAGAGAAAACTCAACAAGTCTGAGACCCACATGGACAAGTTCGAACGAGGACAGGTATGGAATTCTCTTCACTTTTTAATCTTTATTTTATAATAACAGTGTGTCCATGAAGGTTAGACATCCAGGTAATGAGATACACAAGAAAATTGTTCCTCAAGCAACTGGATAGATTTTGGAAACGGTCAGACATTTTAAGTACGTGTTGCATCCACTACTTTTAGTCACTAACAAAAAGTAATGGATGCTACTTGAAACGTCTGACAGTTTTCAAAATCTATCCAGTTGTTTGAGGAACTGTTTTCGTTGTGTAACAGTCAGTATGATTTGTGATAGTTCTTACAGTAACTATTATGTTTCTTTGTTGTAACTTTTAGAGATTTTAATAATTTGAAAACATTTCTGAGATTTCAATTTTTTTGAGATAGCATACAATAGCTGTAATCCTGAAAGACCTGAGTGTGATGTTTGTTATAATTAACAGAAATCAACTGCCATACATCTAACGTTACATGTATTTATACATGTAGTGAGATGCAAGCATCAATTCAATGTAATGTCTGTTAGTATACAATATCAATCAATATCATTGACACTTCATGCAACAAGTTAAACTTAGTATTTTTCTGTGTTGCTGAAAGACACTAACTTCTGTAATATGCTACAATGTGACAGTCAGTATTGAATCAGTACAGTAACTGTGAAGTATTGTATTTTTTTATATTGTAAGTTTGCTAAATATCATAAGAGTCAGCCTACTCTCAAGCCTAGCAACTGTTATGCATGATGGAATGCCACCTAATCTAATGATATCGCAAGCATGTACATTGTTCAACTTAAAGTTTGTAACTTTTCTCTTTCATATCTAAAACACACAACAATTCTATGATACTGTGCACATGTCTTGATTGACATATCTATTACACATTGCGTATCACACTTGACCTTGCTATTTAGAGCTTTCCCTGCTGGAAAGCTCAAGATGTAAGGCCAAAACCTCTCTCACAGTCTTCCAAATATCTTGCCCCCCTTCCACCCTCCCTATGCATGGCAGAGTTATGAATATGAGGTAAACCTTTTGAAAATCTCTGGGTTCTAAAAGTCACCATCCAGGAGAGTTTTGTGTGACTTATGGTTCCTTTTGCTTGATATACATGTAAGGGAACACATTCAAGAACCATATCACAGTTTAAGGACTTCTTAACACAATTGCATGATCATGGCTTCAGTAGTTTTTATGCACCGGTGTTTGAGTATATACCAGATACTGGTGCTACGTGTATATGACATCTGTACAAGACTTGATGTACTTTAAGTTATATTCTGCAGGGTAAGACCTAAGACTTCCACATAAAAGAAAAGCCTTTACCAGCTTGTAGGAACAAGAGTAGAGAGTAACTGTTACAATAGAATTGGTGGTTTAGTAAATGATTTTTCATTGTATCAAAAGATGTTACAGCACGAATTTGTAAAGTTTTAATTTATACTGACTAATGGTGATTAAATACCAGGTGTGGGTGAAGTTAGTATAATGCCAGAGAAGGTATAAGATATGTTTCAGAATCTATGAAAGAGTCATTTTTCACAACCCTAGGAGGTGTAATTCTTAAGTTTTTGGGTTGATGTCTGTTGGATGTATAATTTTAAATTGATATTATAATATATTATACCCTCTTGATGCTGACTATAGTACATGTATTATATTTTGGTTTTCCTGTAGTTAATGTCTAAACTGGTGAAAAAAGTATTATTTCAATAATAGCTTCAACCTGTAATTTGGGGTTTTACTTTCAGTAAATCAATGTGGTGCATTTTCTATATTATTAATTATTTGTAAAATTATGTTTTAGATCTTGTACTTTAAGCCTTTTCTGTACTCCTTTTTCTAGAATCGTCTATTTTTTCAACTTATCTAGAATCTTTTCGACTTTTTCAACTCAGAATATTGACTACTCTCCTTCCATTCCCCACAGGTGGACAAGTTCCAGCTTGAGGCCGTTGACCTTGGGAAGGTTTTCAAGGTCAAGATCCGTCACGACAACGCCCTTCTGAACCCCGCGTGGTTCCTGGACAAGGTGGAAGTGGTTGACCTTGTGGATCAGGAAACGTTTGTGTTCCATTGCGAACGCTGGCTGGGCAAGAACAAGGATGATGGGAAAATTGAGAGGTCGCTCTATGTCAAGGTCAGTTGGTGATGTGTGTGGATGAAGGTCAGACATCCAGGTAGAACAGTCTCTCCACTGGAAAACATGCCCTCACTGTGCCAGTCTCTAGAACTCACTCCACAGGCAGAACCTTCATACATACTGCAGTTGATATCTGGAACAGTCTTCCAGACAATGTGGTCAGCCTGATCACTGACAACAACCTCCAGTCATTCAAAACAAGAGTACACCGGCATCTTCTCTCCACCACCAGGACTTCTGCATGTAGCTAGAACTTTGCAACTTTGCTGTAAACAAATGATTAGCCAGGAGTGTTACAATCCAGGCTGTTGTTTACATTAGCACACAAAAAAAGTGGATGAATTCTCTGAAATAGCATCTGCTAGACTGAAAGATTCAATATCAAATCAGTTCACTAACACAACAAAATGGGACTTACCCCAAATTTTCGGTTGACTCCATTAACCTTGTTCACGGAATGGACCCGTCTACTCTTGGAACGTGACGTCAGAGACACGTGACCGTAGTAGCGGGTCATACGTGCCAGATAACTTGTGTTGCCCCCCGTCTCTGTTCAGGGTAGGTCTGTGAGCTCTTATGTAGACTGCCTCCTTCACTCCTCTTGTAAAGAAGTCCAATTCAGAATCAAGGATTTTAACCCCTTCTAAAGATACTGAGTGTCCCGGGGATTCAATAAGTCCCAATTCTTTGTAGTTAGTGTTGGAGGTTAAAGCTTAGTCTTTATTTCATAATGACATGTACCAACACAGATGAACTTTCATGCTAAAAGTGACTCATATTTTTCTGTTTTCATATGTGTTCAGGGTTATGAAGGTGACACGTCGAGCACCTCCTCCCGCAGGTCCGGTTCGTTCGGTGGAAGTCAGCTGTCTCTGAAGAGTACCAGTCCCAGTCTGAAGAGGAAAAACTCACGGGCTTCTCTCGCTGACGAGACTATTCCAGAGGGACCCTGTAAGTATAGAAGTGACAAATATACATAATATGCTAAGAAATTGACACTTGCTGTGCCAAAATTAAAGAAACTCAATGGAAACAGGAACAAACAAGAACAATCATAATGATTGTAAAAGACTGCAAGCTCCCAGTGTATGCAGATATGTGTAGAACTGCATTAATTTGCTTTTTGTAAAAATGTTTGTTATTGTATTGGTCTTTGAAGTTTCTTGCAAATGTACAAGAAAAATTTTACAATGTATGGTCTGGTATAAGGCTTTCTTTAGCATTGGCCATCAAGAGAGTAATACTAACTGTCAGTAACTGTAATTCATGTTATGTTCATGGTAGCAAAAGTTCACGGTCTGATAAAAATGGAGAGGTTGTCAATGCAACAGTTACCTATGATTGTGTATCATTGTGCTTGTCTTCACAATAACTTACCACACAAAAATGTATGTGCTTCAGTAACTGTTTCTTTTGAAAAGGAAGAAAAAAAAAGACACCTTAAATCTTTGTTTTTTGCTTCCAGTGATCCCCTACAATGTTAAGGTAGTAACAAGAGGTGGTGAGGACAATGGGACGAACGCAAACCCTTACATTATCATCATGTCTTTCCAATAACTTAACATGTGCTATTGTCCATTTCTGGAAAAAAAAAACACTTTTGACACCACTTTTCTTGCTTCTAGTGATTCCCTACAATGTGAAAGTAGTAACAGGAGGTGGGGACGACAACGGGACCAATGCAAACCCTTACATTATCATCATGGGAGCTAAGAAGAAAACGTCACGCCGAATCCCGCTGGACCTGGAGGACAAGAGCAAGTTTGAGCCGGCTTCGGTGGAGACCTTCGCTGTGGAAGGGCTGGATGTGGGGGATGTCAAGAAGATAGAGGTATGTTTAACTGGTCTAAAGGTCCTGGGTTTGAATCCCTAGAAGATGTTTAGAGTTAACACTTTAGCTTTAGATCCAACACAAAGAAGTTCTCTCACCTAGAGCTTTTGACCAGTCACTCTGGTCTTCCTCAGTAGACTGATCCAGTGAGGCTTGTCATGTGGCTTCTTTAAAGTGTGACATCAACATACACTGGGTCAGTCTACTGAGGAAGACCAAAGTGACTGGTCAAAAGCTCTAGGTGAGAGAACTTTGTGTTGGATCAAAAGTTTTAACTAACTACCAACATAGATGAACTTTTCATGATGACGCATTTAGTAGATCTTAGAAATGTAACTGTTTTTATAAACGGTGGATAGTGGATGTGAGAGATGTCAAGAAGATACTTGATTTCAACGATGTACTCTGAAAACATGACAGAGGGTCTCTGTCCTTGGTGCTGAATGCCTTCACTTAACAACAGTTACTTTTTGAGGCTGTAGGGGCAGAGGATTGTTAGTCCACTGTGTCTAGGGCATGGTATTGGAAGGTGGAGCCCATCCCTCTCCTTCCACTGCCTTTTACTTGTATAACGTTACATTTATGCTTAGTGTGGATCCCAATTAAATCAAACTCAATGTCACTCTGATGATAAAGGTATTGTGACAGAAAGTAACTTAACAAGAACTCCCCCTTCACAAATGGAGTAGTCATTAGATGTTTGGTTGGCTATCCTTCATTCAGTATAATTACAAATTACTGATATACATGTACCTTGAAATTGATACACTACATGTAACCTCTACTTTCCACAACTGCAGTTCGGCCATGATGGTGTGCTGCCAGGCCAGGGCTGGTTTGTAAAGGAGGTGGAACTAGACGTCCCCACCGCTGGCAAGCACTACTACTTTCCCTGCAAAAGGTGGCTGGCTAAGGACAAGGAGGATGGGCTGATATCTCGTGTACTGACTCTACAGGACGCAGAAAGTACCATGCTCAGTTATACTCCCAGTAAGTACCATGCTCAGCTATACTCCCAGTAAGTAACATGGAGAGTGTTAGGTCTGTCCTTGGTGCTGAACGCTATCCACATACCAGGAAAGTTATGGTCTCATTATGACCGAGTATTGTGTTTTCTTTCTCTTGTTGAATGAATGATTCTTCTAGGTCTTAGTCCTGTCCTTGGTGCTGAACACTATCCACATATTACATTAAGGATAGCAGGAAAACGTCTCCAGTTATTTGTTTTGTCCTGAACATCTTAATGACATGGCCACGAAAAAAATGTGTTTGACTGAACAATGTACTTGCTTGACTTCTTGCTACACTGCTTTTTCTTGTTGAATGAATGAATAAATGTCATTGAATGAATGAATTAACAAATGAATAAATGAGTGAATGAACAATACCCTTGGACTGAGATATCAAATCATAGATTCTTCATTATGTTTACCGAAGGAAAACATATTGTTTTTCCTCAGTTTCCTCTTCTTCTCCAAACACTAACCTCTGACTGACATGATTTGTTGACGTCTGTCACCATGGTAACTGGTGTTGGGTTACATAATGTTGCGATCTTATAGTTAGACTCCTGTCTGACCATATACATGTATGTGAATGTATTTGAGTAAGAATGAACAGAGCAGACCATATACGAAGGTAAACATTATGCATTTGCTTTGCAAATGGTACTTCTCTAGTTATAAACAACTTTTGAACAGCACTTCAAACTCTGAAATCTGATTTTGTTAAACTTTTGTTTCCCCCCTAGTGGTGCCGTATGAGGTAACTGTGTACACGGGTGACATCAGTGCAGGAGGGACTGATGGGAGAATCACCATGACCGTATTTGGCTCTAACGGAACCACCCAGGAGATACCACTGGAGAAGGGGGAGGACAGGTTCGAGAGGGGAAAAGTGGACATCCTTAAGGTAAGATAATCTTTAGTTTCTTTAAAAGATAATTATGCACAATTGGAAAGAAATAGTTGTTAGGGTTCAACTTTGTATTGATCATTTTAGTGAAGAACTTTACTTTAAAACATGCAGTAAAAAGCATTTTTGTCTTCAATTCAAATACTTTTTTTCCAACCAGTAACTTCTTTTAATAATTATACAATCATGTTTTGAGCATGTCCTTTTTATGTTTTCCACCAAGAATGAATAGACCATGTATTTGACAGCATTTTAAATCAAATGCTTGTGATGGTCTTGCGATTCAGATCAGTGAAACTCTGCTTTGCTCTGTTGGTTCTACAACCCTTTTAAGTATCTGCCGTGGTTCTTTCTGTAGATGGAGTTAGATGATGTTGGTGAGTTGAAGAAGATTCGAGTCAGTCACAATGGGAAGGGCGATCGACCTGACTGGTACCTGGAAAAGGTGAGTTGTTAATAATTTTTTTGGGGGTGGGGGGGCTAGTGTGCTAGTAGCACTGTGTGTTCCACTTCCATACTCTTTCTCATAACTGTACCAAGTCTTTGGTTACTTCCAAGAAGTCTAGAGCTGTATGTATCACTTGTAATTAAAAGTCTTTGGTTATATGTTAAGTGAGCACTAGGGTATTGCTATCACCATGGTAACTGGTGCTGTATCGGACACCCTGTGGTGTTGGGTTACATTATTATGTATAGCAAATGGCAGAACAGAGTTGGAGGGGCTGGTCTCCATATATAACAGTATGTGAATGTGTTTGTCATTGAGTAAGAATTAACAGAGCAGTGTAGTTTGTTAGGCTAGACCATGTGAAGGTAAACATCATGTATTTGCATTGCAAATATTACCTTCTAGCTCACAACTTTAAGTTTACTTTCTTGTTGTAGATTACCAAGACTCTGTAGCAAGTGGCAGAACAGAGGTGGAAGGGCTGGACACCATATTTATATATGAATATGTTTGTCATGAGTAAGAATAAACAGAGAAGTAGATTGTTAGGCTAAACCGTGTTAAGGTACAATGTATTACAGTACTAAACATCATGCATTTGTTACCTTCTAGCTCACATCTTTACATTCTTGCCACAGATTACTTTAAGAAACCAGGACTCGGGAGAACTGTCTGTCTTCATCTTGGATGACTGGATCTCCAAGAGTAAAGGAGACGGTCAGCTGACTAAGGACATCCCTGCTAGTGTCGGCGGGAAAGCAACTATCAAGAGTGAGTCTTCCTCAAGCTCAATCCACATTGAAACTTAGTCACTTCATAAGTCTAGGACAGACTTTAGTATGAAACAGAAATGTGCATCTCTTTGTAATACAATGTAATATATAATATGTGTAACTTGATGCTGTTTATTTCTTCATTATTATTCATTATTGTCATTGAAATAGGTAGAAATAGGTTAAATTATTGAAATAAAATGTTGAAATTCCAATTAAGGTTAAATTATTGAAATAAAATGTTGAAATTCCAATTAATTTATGCACTATGTTACTGGTGAAGTTTTGGCTCAGCCTTTGTTTAGTTATGAAATCCTCAAATCTGCCGACTCTCCACTTTTCATTGAGGCCATGAGGGAAGAGATCAGGGTCAGACAAAATATTACACAGATTGAAGTCCTAACAAATGCATAAACATCCACTGTGATAGTCATGAGTGATAACACATATCTGATATGTTCCCAGCATAAAGGCAAAAGCAGCATTTTCATTTGCCCATGCACTAGTAGTTTCTGGAAGGTTAATCCTTCACATGTTGATACTGACAATCTGGACTTCCTTTTTGTCTTCCAGAAACAACATACAAACTTTCTGTGAAGACTTCAGACGAGCGTGGAGCGGGAACGGACGCCAACGTTTCGCTGATCCTGTTCGGAGAAAACGGAGACTCGGGAGAACTCAAACTGAAGGAGTCTGAAACCAGCTCTAACAAGTTTGAGAGAAACCAGACAGACGTCTTTAAGTTCCCGGACATGCTGAGTCTTGGAGACCTGCACAAGTGTAGGGTGTGGCACGACAGTAAAGGTAAGGCTGGTCTTCATCTGTTATAGAGATTGACTTTGATGTGTCTTTTCTTTTTCAAACTTTATTCAGATAAACAAAAAGATAACAAAAACTTAAACTAGAACATACTGGTCATACACTGACATCTGTTCAAGACATGACCAAGTCTTGACTTTGATGTGTCTTTCTTTGATGTACACTATTTGCTATTCTTCCTGTGGTCCTACTCAATACGTACAGTCAATTACATACAAGACAGAAAGACTGCTCACATGCGATCTACTTTTGAATACTTTCTATACTGTAGACTGTACCATTGCTTGCATGAATGCCATAATCCATTGCTCTTTTCTGTCATCCCATTGTCATGATATTTTCAATACTTTTAGTAGCTGATATGGCATGATACCTTTTAGTGAATGATGTAGATGCTTTGCAGTCTAATTTTAATTGATAGATTTCAATGGCTTACAGAATGATGATTATCTTGTTCTTTGTGATCATCTTTGCATGAAAAATTTATTAGGCATATGATGTATGTTTCACTTCTTGCTATGATTACATTCTTTCTTTAAACTTCTTTCTTCATGTCAACTTTTCTTCACTTTTTTGCATGCCAAATTTCCTCAGTTTCCGAAGAAGGTATGAAAATGGCATGGTGATGTTTTTAGTGTGTCAGAGGGTGTTTATACTGTTACTGTTACTGTTAATAATAGTTAGTCATACTAAGTTGAGTACAAGATGATTGGAAAATAGATTTCTTTTGATCATATCTCAATCCATTAATATGCAGTGTAATGAATACATTGTGTACTAAATATGCTTGCCAATGGTATTATGCAGATATGGTCAACACTGACATTGGGTTTCTAAACTTTTTGTGTTAGGTTCATGTGCAAAGTTTTATTTTGTATTGACTTTGTCATCGGTTTAAAATATATTTGTAAAGCAAGCACATCACAATAATGCAGTAATAACTGGTGGTAAACAAGTACAAATGATGTCAGATTCTATGGACAATTTAAGCAATTTCTCATTTGATGAAATATATGACATTGTACTTATATACATCTAGTCAGCTTCTATTGGCATTACATGCCTTGATTGATAACATATGCAATGTTTAAAAAAAGCAATGTTAACAAAAACATGTAGGATCCTACATACATCTATAATAAACATAGAAATGATCATCAAATATATATAATGCACTTGCAGCCATTACTAAGCAGAAAAAACACAGTAAAACACTGTATAACATTCTCTTCCATTCCTTTCCGCAGGTTTTGGAGCAGGCTGGCACCTGGAGTATATTGAGGTTCTTGACCAGAAGACAGACAAGTCCTACATGTTCCCGTGTGGACGGTGGCTAGCGAAGGACGAGGACGATAAACAGATCATGAGAGAACTGGTCTGCACCAGTCCTGATACGCCCAAGTCTGATAGGGAGAAAATAGGTGGGTAGAATTTTAGCAGTCAGAGTTCTCACCAGGATTTTTTTCAAAGTGTAGGGTTTAGGTACAGAAGGGTAACTTTCTTTGGCACAAGTCGTGCATTGGGTCCCTAAAACATGACCACAACAGGTGGTCTGGAATTCTCCACAAAAAAAATGTTGGTACTCACTCACAACCCCCTGAGACACTAATTCTTATTGAGGGGCAATAGGTGAAAAAATAGGTGGGCATGATTTTAATAGTGTGAGTAGTCCAGTGGTTAGTGACCCTGCCTCTGGACCAAGAGGTTGGGAGTTCGAATCCCGGGTGTTGTTGCTCACCTGAAGACAAACAGATCATGAGAGAACTAGTCTGTACCAGTCCTGACACTCCCAAGTCTGACAGGGAAAAAATAGGTGGGTAGAATATATCTGTGAAAAGTTTGTGGAATACTTGAGGAAAGTCTTGTAAGTGCCCAAGGAGACAACGTTTAGCCAGGAATGCCAGGATTTAAACCCACAACCTCTAGATCTCCTGTGTCTTCTCCCCTAGCAACTTGACACAACTAAATTATTAGTACACAGAATAAAGAGACTCTTTTTACACAACCAGGAGGTTTATTCAGTCGATGTTTTGATGATTGTCTGTCACCTTCCTCAGGGCAGCAGATGGTCACCGAAACGGCCAATGAATAAAACACTTGGGTGTGTGAAAAAGAGTCTCTTTACTTAATGTATAGTTTAGTTGCATTAGATGGCCAAGTTGCTAGGAAAGTGAACAAAAGATTGAGAGGTTGTGGGATTGATTCCTAGCATTCCTGGCTAGATATTGTGTCCTTGGGAAAAGGCCTCAAAAAGTAACCGTTGTTAAGTGAAGGCATTCAGTACCAAGGACAGAGACCCTTTGTCATGTTTTCTATCGAAATCTTTAAAATTTAATATGTACCTTTAAAATGTCCTTCGAAATGTGTCGGACTGCTTTCAGTACAAATAAGAAAAACCTGTTGTTGTTTCTTTTAGCCTACAACATCAAGGTGGTGACGAGTGACAGAAGGGAGGCAGGAACTACCAACGATGCTTTCCTCATTCTGGAGGGAGACTTGCGCAAGTCAAAGGAGTTTTCCATGGACAACACGGCAAAGGGGAAATACTTCAAACAGTGAGAAAACTTTATGCAATTCTTAAGAAATCTCTTTGTAAAGGTTTACTAGCTTCCTCTATCTCTAAGGATAATTATACTTCACTGAAAAAGTTTTGATTTTGACATTTTCGTTTCTATCTTACATGTATACAAACTCAGCAAGTTATCATGAAAGTTAATCTGTGTTGGTAGTAATCATAGTAAAACGTTAAACTTTATTCCAACACAAAATTTACAGAGATCAAATTTTCAGCGACCACTGTCGCCTTCATCAGGATAATTAATGACCAATCAAAATTTGATCTCTGTAAATTGTGTGTTGGAATAAAGTTTAACGTTTTACTATTAAACTCAGCTAGTTATGAATACAAAAATCATAATTTCAGTATATTGCTTTATGATAATGTGTGTGCATTTTTGTGTGTGTAACAGCATGCATTTGCTGTCATCACATCATTCATAAAGAAATAGGATAATTTGATGATGCTAACAAAAGATACAGGAGGTCATTGCAAATTTTAATGCATGTATACTTCTATCTATTTGTTTTGGTTCTTATAAAGTTCAGCAAGTATCTAAGATGTAAACGAGTACATGTAATTTGATCTGTTTCTCCTTCAGGGGTCACACGGATGAGTTCAAGTTCGCAACCCGGAACGTCGGAGCCCTGAAGGGCGTGACCTTGGGCCACAGGAAGGCGGGGTCACGGGACAAGACTCAGTGGCACGTGTCAGAGGTCATCGTGGAGAACAGTTCTACTGGAGACAAGTAGGTTCTTCATTCAGTCCAACCATGTTGTGTAAAATTAGGTGCAATTTTGGGACATGGGTGTTCTATTATAATTCCTTGAGGTACTATAATCAAGAAAGGTTGTGTAGTCTAACACAATATAGAAATCTCAATCTAAAACTCATGCAAACATTCATTTCAAAGTTGTTTTTCAGGCCCATTGTAGTAGACTGCATTAGACCTGAGTATAAGAAAAAGTATACCTTTCAAGCCAGAACATACTACAAATGGACAGTACATTCACTCAAAAGGACAGCAATCTAAGGATACTTGATTGGCATGCAATACACGATTCTAATCTCAGAATCCTTCAATTTTAAAATCTTATGTTTTTTTTTTGCTAGAAGTGAGGTCTACAACCACCTGGCCTTTGTTTTTGTTTTGTTTGTTTCATTGTTTGCACAAAGTATACACATAACATTGCCTTAAGTTTGTAAAGTATGGTAAAACTGATGCATTACTACTTGTACCTTCAGGTATATATTTGGGTGCAACCACTGGATTCCTGCCGGGGGGGACAGGCATCTAAAGCTGACGGATACAGAGGAAAGCAGGCAGACAGCAATTAAAAGTAAGCAGCATTTCTCATGATTCACTGATGTAGTATAAGAATGGGCTTGGATACCTTCACTTAGTCCATGTGACAAACTCTCACTATTGTCTTTTTCTGCTTCCAAGAAAAAGCCAAACCCAAATTGTCTCTAGTACTTGAAGTGGTCTTATTGTCTGAACTATTCAAATTACTAGTATTTGAATCAGTCTATTGTTACAATAACTGACAGTGTCACATGTATGTTTTCTATGTTCACATTCTTAGTAGTTAGCCTTAGGCTGTAAACTTGATCAATGACAAGTGCCTGATCAATTGGCCGTATTTCATAAATAAACAAAGGCTCAAACAAACAATAATAATTCTTTGTCTTAGGCTTAGCATGAAGTTCATGGTCATTATAAAATAACGACTACAATAAACTTAAAACTGCCAACACTGGAAGTCCCAATTCATTCCACTGTTGACAGTTTAACTTTAGTCTTTATCAAAGTGTTTTCCAAAGGAAGACATATTGTTTTTGCTCAGTTTCTTCTTCTTCTTCTTCCGTTCCAAACAAATAAGGTCAATGACCAGGACCAGACGTCTGTCAACATGGTAACTGGTGTTGGGTTACATCATGTTGCACTTATTAGTAAGAGGGATTTAGACACCTGTCACCATATATATGACTGTGTTTGAGTAAGAATAAACAGAGCAGTAGTTTGTTATTCTAGACCAATTGTGAAGGTAAACATTATGTATTTGCTTTGCAAATGTTACCTTTCTATTTTTAATTCTTCCTGTTTTTCTCCAGACCTAGCGCCGGTCCAGTATGAAATCGTCACGGTTACGAGCGACGAGAAGGGCGCGGGAACCGATGCCAACGTCACGATCATCCTCTACGGCGCAAACGGTGACACGGGAAAACGACAACTCAAGCAGAAATTCCGTGATCTTTTCGAGCGCGGACAGACCGACCGTTTTCAGTTCGAGGCTTTAGATCTCGGTGAGCTGACGAAAGTCCGCGTCGAGCACGATAATAAAGGTTTTGGCGCAGATTGGTTGTTGGATCGGGTGGAGGTTACTAATCTTGCTACAAACCAACAGTGGACCTTTCCCTGTGGGCAATGGTTAAGTACAAAGAAAGGGGACGGCCAACTGTACAAAGATTTGCTGGCTAGATCTTAAAGAAAGAAAAGATCATAATCATTGTTTTTTAGACAAATTTTAAGATTTCGGATGTTTGAGTTGAGAAAGGGGATGGCAAACTTTACAAAGACTTGCTGGCTAGATCTTAAAGAGAGATAGAAGTTTTCAAGACAAATTTTAAGACTTAGGATGCTGTAGATTTGATATCTTTGGATAGGGAGTCCTTGACTAAGAAAAGACATTGCCAGTTGTGTACAATGTAAAGACTTGCTTCCTAGGTCTTGAAGAAAGATCAATGTTTTCAAGACAAATTTTAAGACTTAGGATGCAGCAGATTTGATATCTATACTAGGATAGGAACGCCTAGACTAAGAAAAGACATGGTACATAATGTAAGTCGATCACTGGTATTTTCAAGACAAATGTTTAAAAACTTATAAAAGGTGGTGTAGACTTGGTAGCTGGTAAGGATGAGAGTTAAGGATTATTTCAGAGCTTCTTTACTCAGATACTCAAAAGTTACATTGTACAGTTAAAGATAAAAAGCCACAGGTATTGTCAGGTATGATGTTATTTAAGCTTCAAATTGCTAAGCTATACTTTAAGAGATAGGCCTTTGATTGTACAAGATAACCTATACTATAGTAGGAAAAATTCAAAGAACTAGCTTCGCATTGTATTGTCTCTGCAATATTTGGATCACGATTCATTGTATGTAGTCTACTAGTGTGTATTATGATGGATAAGTAGTGTAAGTTATAAAAAAAGATTTTATTCTTTATTCCTTCAAACGATTTTAGACTGAGATTATTGCATGAAGAGATTGATTGAAAATTATGATGATTATGGGCCAGTATGTCATCTAATATTAATAATTGAATATTAAATCCTATGTATTTGATGATAAGCCACAAATATAATTGCCACAAAATAATTCTTTATGTTACAAATTTTTATCTTTCAGTTGAATATGCTCAGTTAAGTAAGTAAGTGCCTTTTGGTGACCAGTGCAGTCAAATGTCTTTTCTGGCAATGCTTTGGTGCAAATGCATTTATAACTGTAAATATTTATATGCATCATATGCATTTATATGCAGTAACAACGTAAATCCAGTGCAATGATGTGTAAAAAGTTGATTGTGTGCTTGCCTTTTCGTGAGGATGCAGTAGTAAGAATAAGAAAATAAGAAAGAGAGATATTTTCCCATTGACACCAGCATTATTAAGAATCCTGTCTATAGTGACCACCTGTCCACATAGACCAGACTTTATCAGTAACCCTGAGTGGTCTTCTTAGACAGTTTTACTGTACATAGACCAGGTTTTATCGGTTCCCTGGGTGGTCTTCTTAGACAGTGTGACTGTATTGTACAGCATGTAGCTAAAGCTTGATGGTATGTTTAGCCACAGTGCTTTTACATGGTGATCTGTAATACATGTAATACTGTCTATTATAGTGTCTATGTACTGAATGTATGTAATATGGCATGTATGTACATGTGTGTGTACATGTATAGTGCCTTAGTCTGTCAATGTTTGTGGGACCCTGGCAGCTATGAAACAGTGCATTAAGTACAAGTAAATGTATGTATATTTTGTAAGGCCGTACTTTGTTAATGTTACAAGTATATAGCGGACCAAACTTCAATTTAAAAAGACTATAAGTTATGTTAAGACTTGATAACTTTCAACTATATCATATAATGATGATGAAAAGTTTTTGGAATAATTTGTGTGTATTATGGATGGTAAAGAAACAACTTTTAAAATGAAAAGATTTGATAGTTGTGATACTATGATGACATCATGTTATGTGACAGAAAATAAGCTTGAATGGACCAAGTGATATCTGATTCAAAGTAGGGCAAGTTTGTACATTTGAGAGAATTGTTTATGTAAATACTGTTATGATTTGATAGCATTTATATTTGATTATAATGACCTAAGCTCTGCATAAATTTTACCTTTATTAAGATATCAGTTTTGGGTGTGGTGGCATGGCAGCTATTAATCTGTTAATGTTATAATTATAATGTATGTATTGATATTGTTACCATATTTTTCAGGATGCATGTAGTGTTAAATGCATTGTAGACGACATATGTACACTAGCATGAGCTGAAAATGTATTTGTAGTACAGTAATATGTATATTTGGCTTGACGAAAACTTTGTACAATTGAGTACAGATACCTTTTCTTGTTACAAAGTATGTCAGGTTCATCAAAATCAACATAACATGGTTGTCACTTTATTTTATCTGAATATATACTTGAACTCAGATGTAAAATATTTTGGACTTGGTTGGATGAAATAATTCGACTATAAATTTATCAATAAATGATGTGTGACTTCAGAAAAGTGACTATTAGTAAGTTTTTTTTTATTATATAGTAATGTTTAGACTGTTCTTAAAATGTATATGAGTGTGAGAGAGAGAGAGACG
>NW_017803490.1:8337708-8357787 GCF_001625305.1 Branchiostoma belcheri | reverse complement strand
ATGTGTGACTTCAGAAAAGTGACTATTAGTAAGTTTTTTTTTATTATATAGTAATGTTTAGACTGTTCTTAAAAGTAGAGAGAGAGAGAGAGAGAGAGAGAGAGAGAGAGAGAGAGAGAATATTGCACCAATTCTGAAACTGTGAACCACTTTAAAGCCGAAACGTCGGCGATTAGTGACCAAAAAAGCTCCGAATTTAACCGCTCTGACAGGCCTCTCTGGTAAAGAAAGGCTTCCAATTAAAACGTCTTTTAATAGAACGGTTCTTTCTTGATTAATTCCAGGTATTTTGGTAGTCAGAAGTAGTTTCGAAGTCAAGAACGAGAGCCGAAAAGACCTGAAGTAAAACCCCCATAAGAGCCCATCGCGTTTCCCCACTCGCGAAATGGCCAAATCTGGGAATGAGCGAGGCTTCGTTAGCGAGATACGGGCCTTTTCGGAACGGGGACCCGAAAACGGGGATGTGATAGGAGATTAATTTCCGCTTTTTCAATTTCAGAAAAATAAAACTTTTGGCATTTTTCAGCCTCCTTCTTTTCAGGTTATACTCCTTATTATATTCACTATAGTTCTATGTATTATCTTCCAACAAATATTCTCCGTTCTCGAGTTATAAGCCAAAACGTGATTTTGCGATCAGCTGATCGCTTGCAGAAGTGGTCAAATCCTTTGCAGAAGCGGAGTTTTCGCTGTCGGAGACATTACCATATGAATGAAAACCAAGCAGATGTCAGCGGGGAAATCGCATACAGTGGGAATCCTCTAGCTTACTTTACGATTTTCTCTGTGACATCTGCTTGGTTTTCATTCATATGGTAATGTATCCGATAGCGAAAACTCCACTTCTGCAAAGACAGTGACCACTTCTGCAAGCGATCAGCTGATCGCTAAAACACATTTTTACTTATAACTCGAGAATAGAGAGTTTTTGCGCAATGGCATTAAGCAGGAATATAATAGAGGCCACGAGGAGTATACTCTAAAAACAGGGGCACGGGAAAATGCCATAAGTTGTATTTTTCTAAAATTGAAAGAGCGGAAATTCATCCCCTATCACACCCCCGTTTTCGGGTCCCCGTTCCGAAAAGGCCCGTATCTCGCTAACGAAGCCTCGCTCATTCCCAGATTTGGCCATTTCGCGAGTGGGGAAACGCGAGTGGGGAAACGCGATGGGCTCTTATGGGGGTTTTACTCCAAGTCTTTTCGGCTCTCGTTCTTGACATTGAGGCCCACCCTGACTACCAAAATATCACGAATTTATAGGGAAAGAACCATTTTAGCCCTGAATTCGTTTATTTTGAGACAGACATTCCTAGAACGGCTAATACGAGCGGCTGAATGTGGAGCGTTTTTGTCAATATTTCGGCCACAATTTTGTACACGAAACCGACGAATCTTTAAAAAACGTACAATATATACAATATAAAGCTCTCAAATCTCCTCAACATACATTCATAGTGGTTGGCAGCCGTTTGAAACGTCAAAAGTCACGTTAGAAACTCTAGAAACCAGGACGAAAGCTGCACTATGCAACGATCGATAGATGCTGGTTTTCCTGCAGTGATGATTTCAACCGTCGGGCGGCGCTATTTTGGGACCGTGGTTTGCCTGATGCAAATGATATCGCAATGACGGAAATAACGGCATGTCAAAATGAAGAATACGTTCAAATGAGGGATACTTTTTCATGTAAACAATTCAATATTGAGAAGGAACAACAGGTTTTGGAAAGGAATATCCCAATATTCTGATAAAGATTCTTGTTTCGATGAAAATTCTGATGTAAAAATTCACTGGTTGTTGTTGAATAAAGAACTTTTTTCATAAACCCAATGGCAAATCTATAGTCTCCAAGCAGATGTTTGGGTTTTGGCTTATTTTTTAGCATGTTTTGAGGCTTTTTTTATTGAGCTTTCTTTTTTGCACTTTGCACCCAAAATAAGCCAAAACCCAAAGCTCTGCTTGGAGAGTAAAATCTAATAGTATACCCTTACATTTTGTACATTGCAATGTTTACCTACCTCCAAAAGACAAAGAAAGCAACAAGACAAATCACAATGATCCCTTTTATAGACTTTTTATTCCACTATTCTACAAATTTGAATACACAAGTAAAACTGGTTGGTTACATACATGTAGTTACAGTAAGGTATAGAAATGTTCTTGTCATTGCGGGTCTGATAATATCATGTATGTGCAGACATTGACTAGCCAATAAGGGTATCCGTGAATAGTTTCATCAGGTTGGTAAGACACTGAGTAAAGAGACTCTTTTTACACAACCAAGTCTTTTATTCAGCCAACGTTTCGGTGACCGTCTGTCACCTTCCTCAGGACAATTCTGACTGGTTCACATTGCACTGTACTGCAGCACAGGTGTCGCTGCTATAGATGCATTCCCAAACGTACAATCACACATATGTGTAGATTTGTAAATATTGTACATTTGGGAGCTATATATACACTATAGCAGTGACACCTGTGCTGTGCAATGTGAACCAGTCAGAATTGCCCTGAGGAAGGTGACAGACGGTCACCGAAACGTCGGCTGAATGAAAGACTTGGCTATGTAAAAAGAGTCTCTTTACTCATGGACTACGGTACTTTATGTTTCACCGTTTCCAAAGCACTGGCCTGGGCGACAGCCTTCAAAATTGAAATTAAACTCTTTCTGCTAAGAAACTTGCGGGTGAACACATATTGACAAGCAAAAATTCAACGTCAAGATATATAAAATTAAGAATATTACATTGCCATTGCACATATGGACCCGATTATCGTTCCATTATAATTGTGGCTTTTGCTGTGGACAAACGTGAGACATATTATGTCTACTAGATTATGCTAGTGAGACATTCATAAACAGCACTTTGGCAGAACGTACTGCACCTGCGCAAAACCTGTAATGTATTGTACATAACACTTAGACAGAATGTCTCATATAAGGTCCTATCTGTGTATATACAATGTAAAGTTAACATCCCGTCTGTAGTTTCCAAATGTTGTGCCGGAAAAGATATCGCCTGCAACAGGCAAAATTCAGATGCAACGTTGACCAAAAACCAAACGAAGATTGTAAAAATCGGGGTTTTGCGCAGGCGCAGTACGTTCTGCCGACGTGCTAGTCAGTATATTTTGTAGCTACTCAGTATATTTTGTAACTACAGAAGGGAACATAGGAGCAATGGCTTCATAATATATCAGGTAACTACATGGTACATGCACTTCTGAATTGTCTGCAACGGTGGTTTCTACAGTGATAGCATACCCTTAAATTCAGGACAGGAATTTTTACAAAAATAACATTTTGAAGACCTTATATTCACTGATACATACATTGTAGGTGTGTACTGTATGACGTGTCTATAAGACGGCGGAACACGAATTCCAAAAATGTTCTTTTTTTCTTTACAACCCATGCATACATACATACATGTTTGACCTTGAACAATGTCAACAAAATGGCCGACAGCTTATCCCAGAAAAGCTGTATTTCTATATAGAACTTTGTGCTCGGACATAAACTTGTCAATGAGTCCTATTACTACATGTATGTCTAACAGTTATGTTGATCTATCGACCTAGCTTGGAATGTAGAACGAGTTTTCAGAACCTGATAATTTTTCTGTTCCCATGATTCAACAGGGGACAACTACGCTAAATATGGAGATCACCTGGCAGCCATCTTGTTGACCTTCACAGTGACATTTACACAGAACTTTTGCCTTATATTGCGCAAGGAAGCTACAAGAACAAGCATTTGTCAAAGTTCTTCGGTAGTGTTTCCACAGGTCTCAAAATTGTTGTACCTTACACTTATAACATGTTTTACAGTTGTAAATAATATTCAACAAAAATACTAACAAAATATAGTCTCCAACAGACTCTACTGGCTACAAGATAGACCTTTTCTGAACTTTGACTAGCCACTAAAAGAGACTATCAGAAAAAAAAATACTATACTTTTCTATAACATTTTTAGCATGAGAATTAATACAATCTAAACAGACAAATAAACAAACAAGAATAAGTGCAACAAGTCTTCACATACACATGTAGTGACTCAACTGCTTTCTTGTCAAAAAAATTCTTCCAAATGAAAGAGATGGATTGAGTACATTTGTTACTTTGAAGCCTTTTCTTGTAAACTTGACATGACGACATTTTAAATCTAAGTTGGTGCAGGTATGTAGTAGGGAACTAAGAGACCACCAAAACTTTCAGTAGAAAGCCTGGCCTGAATAAATGTTAGCTGTGATTTTTCCATATTCTTTTCACCAAGTTTGGAAATGAAAACACTTTTTTACTTGTACACAGTCCCCTTTCCCCTTGTTAATGAAAATATTAATTAAAAGTGTTATGCCTAGCAATGACAAATAGATTGAAAAGCAGAATAGTTTCAAAAGAGTTCTGAAATCTTTAGCAGTCTATGGATGCAATTGTGTACCAATTTGGTAGCAGTGCAGTTAAAGCAAAGGACCAAAAGGGCACGAGTTTTCACATAAACACACAACTTGTTTCCTTTTAACAATTAGACGGGTACAGATAATTATTGTATGATCAGGACGACTTTTTGACACACAGAGTGCACAGAAACAACATTAAGTAGAGAGTTTTGTTTTGTTGCAATTTTGCCTACCACTGGATCATGCCTCTATTGACAAAGAAGTATGGATAATCTCTCACAAAAATTTTCTGCGGGCACCACAAAATTTTAGACCTTTTTACATCCAAAATTTTGATGCAAAATCGCCAGAAAAGATTAGAAGAGTACAAGCACACTGCGAAATACGAAGAATTTCCTAGCCTTTGCTTGAATGCAACAGAGATCCAAGTCATGCATTTCTTTGTTTCCTTGTGTTTCAGACTAACATTAACAAACATTGTTTAAACACGAAACAGAGTCTGTACAATCCTGTATCTCATTTACACATTAATTTTCGTCCCCATATTTTCCATTTTTACTTGATCTCTCTTCTACGGGGGAAAATTTCAACATCATTTTCAGCAATAAGTCAGCTCATGGTTTGACATACACAATTCAAACAGTGAACTATCTTGTAGGAGTCACCGGAAGATATTTTGGGAGGATTTTTTTACAGCTATACAAGGTTTACTGATCCGTAAATAATTTCATCAGGTTGGTAAACGACTGAATAGCAAAGTTCTTTCTATCACAACCATTTATTTTTCAAGCCAACGTTTCGGTACCGCATATTTCCCTATGATGTAACAATGCCTAGTATGTATGTCACAATTACACTACATTCCGTAACGCATTGTAAACAGACAAAACTAGCTTAAGTCCACTATGAACTATGTAACACCTTTAGTGCACTATGCACCAAGCAACATCTAGCGTCAGTGCGCAGTAAACCAGTCAGAATTGTCCTGATGAAGATGACAGAAGGTCATCGAAACGTTGGCTTGAAAAATAAATGGTTGTGATAGAAAGAACTTTGCTATTCAAAGTTTACTGATGTTTTTGCATACTGCGTGTCATTTTGCTGTTACCATGGTGACATAACAACAGTTAATCACAATACAAACAGTGAGTTGGACAGACAATGAACAAATGATTCTCATTTTATCTTTACAAGTTTATACACCGAATTTCGACCAACATTTACACATTCTACAAGTTTCTACTAACTGAAGACTTTCTATTTTTCTGTCATAGAAAATTATTTGAAACGGAACATTTTGATTATGATCTTAAAAGCTGAGATTATAAAAGAACGTTTTTGAGGATAAAGATGTGAATTTTTAAAGCATTTAGTGTTAAAAAATGTGTTTTTTTAGCTCTTTTCCAGTCATTGTAGGTTCTACTGTGGGCTAGATAGAACTAAAAACAAAAAATAAAATAATTTCAGAAACTAAACTTAACTTTCCACTGAAGCACACAGAACTAAAACTATCGATAAAACTCCTTAAATGTTTGAGCTACAAGAGAAGGTTAAATGCTTTCCCTATTCAAGAGGAATTTCTCTTGCTCAAGAAACTAATAAAATCCTTAAAGAACATTGATTTAAAAAGATTTAAACCTTTTAGGCAAAATTATTTTCTCAACACAATTAAACGCGGGGAAAAAAACACTGCCTGGGGATGTTTTGGCCAAATAACAGTGAACACAATAGCATAGAGCACTTCCCATATAACTTACACGCTAGATACGTGTACATAGCAAAGAAATTGAAAAAAAAAAGTCCCAATTTTCAGACAGCAAAAAACTGTGGTGCACTTAGCTGGTACAACTATGCTACCCAGGAGTTACATTTTACACAAGAGTTTGAAATGTCTGATATTCAAATAATGATGGGACTGTTGTTATGACAAGAGACGACACCATACACTTTTTCTAAAAAAACATGGCCGTCAGAAAAAGTGACACATTCCATTCTTTTAAAATCAAGGGGGATGAAAATATGACTCAAAATAAGAAAAGACTTAAATAATCAGACTAAAAGGCAAGGAATTATTATACACTGAGGGATTTTTCTTTACATGAAGTTTTTTAAAGAAACTGACAAAAAATGAAACAACCCAAAGAAGGTTAGAATTTCAGTGCACCACAACTTGCCATCTGAAAACAGTGGAGTTGAAAAAAGTGAAAAAGCGGGCAGCGAAAAAAGTCAGCTCCCTCAGTTAGCATGACGTTGCTTTAAGAGGAAAGAAAAACAATCCTTATACAGCTTACAATAAACATATTGCTGCCTTTTCCTACCAAAAATGCTGCACTATTCATTAGTTCTTTGTATCCACACACCCCTATTTCAAAATGCAACAGTCCAGTATCCAACAGACACATATGGAACTGCGGAATGTTGGACTCTGTTATAGGGGTGGACAGGGTGGATGTTGCAGATGTGCCGAGCGTAGGTTGTCACGGTTGGAATCTGTGCGTGCGGAACGTGATGCCAGCTTTAGTCTGGAGGCAGGAACTCGTGCAGACGGTATTTACCTTGCAACACGGGGCGAACATCAGACCCCTGGGGAAAAAGGGAGGAAAAAATTCACATCATATATAATGTACCATACATGTATGCCATAGTTACTATGCAGTCTAACATTTTCTTTTAATTCGTTGAGATATTGTGGGTATATCCCTCCCACCAAGGAATACTTTGAAGAAAAGGCAATAAGTCTGTGATGGACCAAAAAATAAAGAACAAAGATCACCTCTTACCAGATAGCTGTACAAAAACTAAATGAAAATACTGTTTCTAGTATCATTTTCTGCCTCTGATAGTGTTTTGAAAATGTATGGACCTTTGAGCGATGGCAAGAGCTTGTTTCTTCATTTAAAGGTCTCTGTATTCTATTTTCTGTGTTGAATACAGTGTATTCTATCATCATCATCATCTGACATCCTATGTAGAGGTGGAGCATACAAAGTTAGCTCGCCAAAACTGTTTGTCATACATCACAGAGATAAGTTCCTATCCCTCCAAGCCTGTTTCAGTCTCAATAAGTATTCTATGACAAAGGCTAAAAATTCATTTTGAGGCAAAGGTGTGTTGGTGCACCTAACCTAGAAATTTATTTGTACAGAAAACATTGAGTACACAGTGTAAAATGAGTTTGCTTTTAACAGTGGAGAGAAAAAGTTTCCTTACCGACTTAGCGACCGTCTCGAGGAAGGGGATCAGTTTCTTCAGCTCCACGTCATTCTTATCCATGAACCAGCTCTCGATCGGGATCCCATTATCCAACTGGGGAGGGAAACACAGAAACATTAAGTTAATTTTCCAAGAACTATCCTAGAGTAGCCTGGTTACCAAACCTATTATAGCTCCTGAGTGCTGCATCCTTACCACATAGAGTGGAACTCGTTGCCATCAAGTACAGTTGGAGCATCATCTCTAGAAAGCTTTAAACAACTCCTGTAGTTAAAGGTGCAACGATTGGGTGTAACAGGTCGTTCGGTGTAAAATATATTTAGCTGCCGCTGCGCTGCGTGCCTGCAAAGCTTGTGTGTTATGCCGAAGGGCGGTTATATCGGCTAAACCGATACAGAAAATGGAAGACAGGAAATATTGACAGGGGGAACCACAGACTTTCGGCAACCAATGATCCACTACTCACAGAGCCATGTGTGTTATCAGCATAACCTCAAACATGAGATCTTACCGTCTTGATGAAGAGACAGAGTGCATCTCGAAAGCTCCCCAGAGTAGCCAACTTTTTGTTGTGTGTTTGGTTAAAAGAGTATTTGTTAAAAGTATGCCTTGTACTAACCTGATAGCCAAAAGCCTGTGGTGAGTTGTCTATGATGATAGTTTTGGTGAGATCTCGTCCCAGTATTGTCAGGTCCTTGATGTAGTTGCCTTGTACACAAACACAGTGCTCACGGAATAACCGATGCCTGAAATTCAAACAATATAAAACCATCATAATACTGCAGCACAAACGATCATGTTTATATAACTAACATTACAGTTTAAACTTCCGACTAGAGCTATACAAATTTTAGGTGAGGGTACCTGAACTGTACTGAACAAGTTTAGCCAATCATCTGTTACTTGTACATGTAGCCACCTTTTTTTTTCTTAGTGGTGAATTCTTGTTTTTGTATGAGGGTTTACATATTACTTTAAAAACAATAGTATTTATAAGTTTTTCAGATTTTCAAGTGCTAGATTATTTAATTGTTGAAACCAATGTGCCAAGCATGTGGAAATAACTACTGAAACACAAGCAAACACATATACAAACAGGCATGGAGGTAGAATTATCTTAACAGAGCAAACTCCTTCATGCAAACTTACCTAACTAGCTCCTTTCTGGGATCTAGGATGTTCATGAGTTTGTCTGCATAAACCTTCTTGGAAGCAGTGAACAGGATGATCTGAAAACACACAAAAAATCTCAGTTAAATTTTTTTTTTTTAAATTTACTTCAGATTCACCTCAAAACAAGGCTCGTGAGAGCCACTTACGTGTTTTGGGTTACAGTGATGACTGCGTGGTCAGATATTTGTTCACCCTTGATTTAAACCGTTGGAGGTTGTAATTAGCGGTGAAACATTCACGGGGAAGCTTGTTCCACAGTGAAGTGGTTCTGGGGAAGAAACTGTCAGCATGAAATTTTCTCTTGACTGATGGACTATTGAGGAAGAAAGGGTGATTTTCTGCTGTTAAGGTGGCTAAGCGTGTTCTTGCAGAGAATGTTCTGAGTGGGGGTACAAGGGAGTGAAGTTACAATTGTGAACACCAGAAAAGCATTCAATTTTACACATGAAGGGAAGTGACAACAGAGAAAGCAATAATACTACAAGTAGTCTCACTCTCACCTCGTATAACTTGGACATTCTCTCCAGAAATTCCCGGTAGTACGGTCGTGTTCTCACATACACCTGGACAGGAACAGATTTTTGCATCATTTAACACAACTTTCAATAATTATTGGTACTTTATCTACGCAGCCATCTTCAACATAGACTAAAACTACCAATTTGAAAATATTTCCTCTACATTACATCTTGATTTTTTTTCCATCACCTGAATTTTGTTGAATGTGGGCATGAAATCTTGAACCTCTGAAACACTACTTCCTGCATTTTGAGGGGGAGATTTTGCTGGCAGACAAAGACTACTTTGTTGACTCTCTTTCCATGTATTTACGCAACGATATTTTCCGGTCAAAGATGATGGATTGGGCAAAATATTTTCTGTCATGAGCTTCAAAATTCCATCAAATGACAGAAAGGTTGACTGGTTACAACACTGTGATATACACTATTTGTTTTTCCATACCTACAGTAAGGCTATGGTGTATGCTTACTTGTACAGCTGTTAAACCGTATATGTTTGTTTTCCATACCTGGTATGTGACATCCTGGAAGAGCACAGGAAACGTGAGGTTTGCATCCTCCAGCTCATTCAGACTGCAGTGGACAAGAGTCTCATCCTGGACACACGGGAGAAAACAAAGTTAAGACATTTCCAACGCTCAAATTCTTGCCGATGGCGACATTTTTTTCCATTTTCCATCATTACAGGCCTCCAGACTGTTCGCAAGTCAAAGCTTAGCAGTCATACCATGACTGTCAGCCTTCAATCATGCTCTCTGATCATGGTGTTTAATGATATGCATTTCTATGTACAATATTTGTGCGAGTTGTCTCTCTACCATCTCTGATTGTCTTTACCAAGAAATGCAAGAGGAAAACTGAACATAACTCACCCAGCAGAGGTTAGGCTAGGCATTTCTTGGGCATTTTTAGGTGCTTTGTTTTACTTTCTATCAAGACAGCTTTTCTCAAAAGCTGGAAATTTATAAAACGCCTGAGAAATGTCTAACGCTAAAGCAAGACGAAAATCTGCTTGGAGAGTACTGAAGAAGACTTATAATTACCAGATCAAGCACGAGAGAGAACTCCGGCGTGCTGCGAGTCTTGAGCGGCAGCGCCGGCTGTCTCTGTCTCATCTCCTCTGTCAGCGGGGGCAGGTGTTTGATGAAGTAGTACCTGGGGTAGCATCAGCAAAAATTAACATTCAGAAACCTCTATCTTTTCTGATAGATGGTGGGTGATCTTTGTCGAATGGATCCATTTATAAACTTTTAAAGTAGAGCAATCTCAAAGTCCGTAGACTTGCTGTTAACCTACTCTATGTCTGGACCCATCTTTGTGTGCCAAAAGGTAACAAAAACTACTGATACACTTATAGGCATATACGATATACCATATGCTGATTCTTTTACTGCTTGTGTTCACAAGATGTTATTCTATGCTGTTATTCTGTAATTATTAGGTAACTTTTATGTCCTGTGATGTATGTATGAATTCTCCTGACAGAGTAGCTGTACATGTACATGTATTATACAAGAAACCAATAAACCATTAAACTTACAGGTCATGTAGATAATATACTAGTTAACTGTAATTTACAACACAAGTTTTTGACTGTACAACTCGAGCACCCAAGAGCTTTAAACAACACAGCTAATATACACGGAGGTAAAACTCACGGGTCGAAAGTCTCCCACTCATCATCCATGACGTAATCTGCGCCCTCCTCGGGAGACACGTACTGGTACCGCTCCTCCGTCTGCGGGCAGATGGGCGCGGGAACCTCGCATGGCTGATTCTCCTCCTGGTAACCAACTAAACAAACAAACAAAGTTAGTTCTGTACGGTTTCTGAGACAGTAGGGGCAGAGCATAAATGTCTATGTCATGTCTTGTCTATGTCACTATGTCTTGGAAGACAGAATCCATCAAACGAAAAGATCTTTCCACTGCCTTTTCTCATCCTGGTAACCAACTTAACAACAGAGTAAAAATGGGTAAAGTCAGTAAAGTATTTTAGACTGTAGCTAAGAGCATGCAAGTTATCCATGTCTTGGAAGGCAGAGCCCATCCCAAGAAAGATCCTTCCACTGCCTTTCAGCTTTTGGTTCTCAGAACAGTGGGTTGTTAGTCCACTGTGTCTAGGGCACGGTATTGAAAGGTAGAGCCCATCCCTCTCCTTCCACTGCCTTTTACCTCCTTTTTTTAACAGTAAGTACAAGCTGTGTAAGACCAGACTGTAAGGTTTGATCCACTCACCAGACTTTGTAGGGAAGACCATTTGTCAGAAGAACTGTGTCACACCTACTCATAGGAAATTCAAACTCTACTACTGGATAAATTACGGAGATAATAACCGGACGTTTTGAGTGACATCCACCACTCTTCTTCAGCATCACTAATGAACTAACAGAACTCATTAACACTTATATTTGTATATATGAGCAACTGGAAAAACCGGATGAACAAGACAAAGGTCCATTAGGTCATTGATATGTAAAGGAGATAGGGTAGTTCCTATGGTAAGACAACACCATAGGAACTGTTAGTGTACCTTAGGTTGTGGCAGGTGTCACACTTAGTATTATTAAAACAACAGGCAAAACAATATTCCTACATGAATAGCAAAGTCCTTTGATCACAACCATTTATTTTTCACGAGCCGACGTTTCGATGACCGTCTGTCATCTACATCAGGGCAATTCTGACTGGTTCACTGTGCACTGACGGTAGATGTTACTTGGTGCATAGTTCACTAAAGGTGTTACATAGTTGGCTCTTGAAAAATAAATGGTTGTGATCAAAGAACTTTGCTATTCATTCGTTTACCAACCTGATTAAATTATTTAGAGGAAATATTCCTACAGTCTCCAACAACTATAGATTCACAATTTTAGTAAATACACTGATTTGAATTTGAAGTGACCCCTGACCTGCTCCAGTTGACCCCTCCTGGGGGTCATCGTCAGTTGTCGTGGAGACGACCTCTGCGACCTGGTCCAGCTCGGCCTTGTTTGCCTCGTCTGTGTTCTCCTTATTTGCACCTGCAGAAACAGGAAACAGACATTAGAGTTCCACAGGCCCAACTTTTCTTTGTTCCTCTTGTAGCATGACTGGTAAACCACCTTTAAGTATACTAACCCCAAAACGGACTTGCGAATAAAAAAAAGTTCATAAAAAGAAAAGTTTCCTTCAATATGAAATCTACGTGGTCATAAAGCTTGAACAAATGATTAAACACACAGAGTATGGTATGTATGGCGAATAATAATATAGACTCTTCATCATTTCTTCACATTTCCTTCTTTTCCTGAATTGATTTCCGCATTCTATGATATTAGTATCTTTTTTTTGCAACATACGACATATATTTCCTCATTTTGTACGATTTAGATTTTTGTCTAACCTTCAAATGAAGACACTACTTACTGTTTTGCCCAAAGAATGAGAAGACAGGTGAGAAAAGAGTCCCCAGTAGAGTTGTTCTCTTCGGACTGGCGTCTGGGTTCGCTCGGGTCTGGGCTCTGGTCACAACTGGAACAAAAACAAATGGATATAATTGGCAAAGACAGCACTCTAGCGCCCCCATGCAAGACTCAGCAGTACTACAGTACTGCATTTCCTACTGTCAAAATTGTCACTCCAACATGATGATGGGTTTATTGATTTACTGAATGTAAAAATTTTTATGTACGAGTTACTATAGTTCAAACAAGTGGATATCGGTGGCCCTGGATATAAGTCAAGCGCCCCCATGCAAGTATCAGCAGTACTGCAGGATTTCCAACTATTTTTAAGTGTCACTTGAACATGAATGTAAAGATATTTATGTAATAAGAGCAGCTATGGTTCAAACAAGCAAATATCAGTGGCCCTGTAAAGGAAGACAGCACTCAAGCGCCCCCATGCAAGCCTCTGCAGTACTGCAGCACTTCCAACCCCTCAAGTTAGAGTATGGGAATATTCAAGAACATAAACAGTAATGAAGTAGCCATTTTTTAAAAATACTTGAGAGGAGGAACTACATATGTATGTACTTTTTCTTTATAAACGCAGGTACTAAAACATCTAACTTCAAGTAGTAACAATACTAAAAGTACAGCATTGTGACAACATCTCTACCATAAAGGGTCTGACCAAGCAACAAAAGAGGAGCAAGTGTGGTCCCCTCTTCAACTTCTGAGTTTGAATGACCAGCATGCGAATGCCGCACCTTCTTTACCCTTAGCTTCCGAGGTTTCCCCTTCCGCCTCCGAATCTGCCGCTGCCGACTTGGCTGCTACGTTTCTCTGGGGCCGACCTCTGCCCTTCTTCGCGACCTTTCCCCTCTTGGCTTGTTTCCCGGCACGAGTTTTGACCCCGCCGACCGGAGTGGAGGAAATAATCGTGCTGTCGGCGTCCACGACTTCCTTACGACGCTTTCTCGGCGGGGAGCTCGCATCACCCTGCGAATAAAACAATTTTCATGTTTACCGAAGAAAAACATTGTTTTTCCTTTGTTTCTTCTTTTCCAAACCAATAAGGTCAATGACCTGAACCAGATGTCTGTCACAATGGTAACTAGTGTTGGGTTACATCATGTTGCAGTTTTATAGCAGGAGGGATTTAGACTCCTGTCATGTATTTGAGTGAGAATTAACAGAGCAGTCCATATGCGAAAGGAAAACGTTATGCTTTTGCTTTGCAAATGTTACCATTCTAGAGTAATAATTACCTTTACCAAGAAAGCTATGTTTTTGGTTGGGTTTGTGTATGTGTCAGCACGATAACTTGACAATTCTCCAGTGTCACTGATGAAAAGTAATGGATGCTACCTGAAAGGTCTGAACGTTTCCAATATCATATCCAGTTGCTTGAATAACTGTTTGTTGGTGTATCTTATTACCTGGATGCCTAACCCTCACCTACATAGTCAAAGCATGTACGTAAATCAAAATATGCACGAAAAAAGAAGCACACACAAAAGGTTGCAAGAAAATGAAAGAAAGAGAAACAGAAAGGAAACTACTGGTTCCTTACCGATGACTCTTTGCCCCAGAGTGAAAACTGAAGAGAGAAGAAACAGAAACACAGGAAGGAAACTCAAGTAAGATGGGAAGGTGAAAAAGTAGAATGAAAGCATTTTAAATGCATGAATACATACAGAAACATTAGCCTATACCAGGCTTTAGACTGGCAAATTAAACTGTGTTCCTTGAAAAGAATTGCGGTTTAAAAGGTGTCAGTCATCTGAAAGGTTCCACCCCACTCATAACAGTTATAACCAGCATGTCAGCAGAATGTACTGTGCCTGTGTGAAACCCTGCTTTTTCGCGGTTTTCGTTGGATGTTTGGTCAACGCTGCATCAGAATTTTGCCTGATACAGAGGATACCTTTTCCGACACAACATTTGAAAACTACAGACTATGTACACAAATATAACCTTATATGAGACGTTGTGCTGAAGTGCTATACCAAATACATCACAGGTTTCGTGCAGGGGTAGTACGTTCTGCCGACGTGATCACAGGTAACCTGATCTGCACCCACCATCTTGGGTGTGCTCCAGATGAGGCTCTTGATGGAGGAGAAGATACCACTCGGTTCTGGGGGGGTGTTGCTCGACTCGGATAAAGACGACTCCGAATCACTGTCCGAATCTGACTCCTGAAACAGACAAAACTGGTTACATAAAAACAGTCAGAGACTACCATGTCTAGGTCACGAGATATCAAAACCGGAAGTTCAGCTGCAGTACCATAACAAGCTGCTAGGGGGTCCAAAATCTAATCATTTCCAGGTCTCATCAAGACCTACCCACCTACCAAGTATCAATACAATCCATCAAGGCCTTCTCAAGTTATCATGTTTACAGACACACACACACACACACACAAACATACACGAACACCTCTGAAAACATAACCTTCTTGGCGAAGGTAATGAACAGAAGCTCCATGGCTTCCCGAGGACACCTAGCAGGCCGTGCACAAACTGCAGGCTGAATGCCACTGTTATGATTGACGGCACACAGCAGGCAAGGAAAGGTCAGAGCTATTCAGGCATGTCTGTCTCTGCATCACAACATAACTCTTAACTCTCCCCACATGTCAACACTGCAGATTGTAATCTAGGGGAAAGGACTGGAAATTCCTTTTTTTTAAGCCAAAGAGGCTGTGATTTTGTTGTTTTTGTTAGATTATATAATATAACATATGCAGGGAGTTAAATCCTTTTTTTTTCAGCCTCTTCAACAAAACATAACTAGCTACGTACTCTTTCCACATGTCAACACTACAGATTGTAAACATAATCCAGGAAAGATTGTAGGTTGCATTTTGAACTCAAGGAGGCCGTGATTTTGTTGTTATAGGTACTAGATTACATAACATAACAAAGAAATTTAACATGCAGGGAGTAAATCCTTTTTCTGCCTCTGCATCATAACATAACTCTCTCCTCATGTCAACACTAAAGATTGTCAACATAATCCAGGGGGGAACCACTGTAGGTTGCTTCTGCTTCTAGAATAGGTAAAACTAGCTACACCAGGCAAATTTACCTGCACATTTTCTCTCCCTTCAACTAGTTCTGGATTAAAAAAAAAAGATCTGGAAAAATGTTTCTGGTCGACGTTGCATCAGAATTTTGCCTGTTGCAGACAATACATGTATCTTATCTGACACAACATTTGAAAACCATAGCATTTCAAAGGGATGTCATCCTTAAAAGTTAAATACATGGATACGACCATAGACGAGATGTTCTATACTTGCGCTATGCACATTACATTATGTACAGGTTTGACGTTTATTTCCAGCCCTGTTATGCAATTCTGTCTGGCCTCTGTGGTTTTCCTGGTACAGCTGGCAAAGGTCCGATTTACGACAGTCTTTCCTGTATAAACATCAGACTCAATCAAATACTGCTGGCAACAAGATTTCCTGAACTACATGTATACTACAGGGCTGCAGGGTTCTAGCTAGTGCAAAGTAGCGTAGGGGCCTCCTACGCTATAATTTTGACCCCCTACGCTAAATTTTCCCCCCTACGCTATAATTTTAACCCCCTACACTACATTTCCCCCTATGCTAATTTCTAATACAGCATAGGGACATTGTGACTGTATTTCTTTGATTAAGAATGTCAGATCAAATGTGAAAAATCAAGGATACATTGTACATATCTTAGAAATAACAGTTTTTCCCTTTGGGTATCCTTCAAATGGCCTCTTTTTAAGCTCAAATTTTTAAAAGCTCCGCTTCGCTCCCTCATCATGCGGCCAGTGCCACTACGCTAAAATTAAATCCTACCTAGAACTCTGGGCTGTATTATGTGGTACAGTCATGTGGAAATCAGGTGTGGTTTAACGATGTCTATGATTGAGATAAAGCCCAAAACAATTTTTACTTATACAGTTACAGGGTTGGACAAGTCCAATTGCCCAGGGCAAGTAAAAGTACTGTTCAGGCAAGAAAATTTTTTTGGATGCAAAGTATAGCTGCTATGGTGTTTGGAGCAAGTCAAACCACCTTATTTCCATGAATAAAGCTTCCAACGTTATAAACTCCAAAATAAGATTTCCTTGGTGGTAGTAAAATGCATAAAAATATGTATATTTTGGGCAAGTGAAAAGTTGGTTCAGGCAAGTAGAAATGACCGATTGGGGAGTGGATTTTAGAAATCTTGTTCAACCCCGAGTTACCTAGGCAACAGGAGAAAACAAACAAACAAACCTGGCTGCTGCGGGTGCGTTTGCGCGCGCCCCGTTGCCTTGACGACTGTTCCCGTGACGACTGCTCCCGTGTGTTGTACGCAGGAGAGGCGGGTTGTCGTCTCATAATAATCACAAGTTACCTGCAGAAAAAACAAGAAGAAAAAACTTTCGTAAGTTTGAATCAATCAAAAAAAGGACAGCTCAAAATAATTCATGATCAGGTTTTCTAAAAAAAGAATTTTTTACCACAAATTTTATCGCTTTCACAGGGATATGCCATATGTAGTTAAGAATAACTTATAATATGGTAAATCCCCATGATTTCTTAATTATAATATACATGTAGCTAACTGTCCTTTTAGTGGTAAATTGTTGCCTTTGTAAAATTGTATGTCACGATTTACATGTATATATCTTACTTTTAGTTTAAAAACAAGAAAATGTAGATATACAGGTCCGGATCTATACCTTCACCTGTGTAGCTGTAAAATGTGTTTACAAACACAGCTCTAATTCTTGCATTACTGTAAATGTTCTTTCTATAATTCTATCCCACATTTTAAATCTCCACACTCAAAACAACGAGCCAGGCAACTTTAAATAATCTTAGCATCTTCCCTTCCTCCTCTGAATCTTAACGAAGGCACCTTAACGAGCCGAGGACCACCCAAGCATGCACAACACATCACCGCATGGTGGAGATTTGACAGCGCTCATACATCATCTTACAGTACACAGAGCTCAGTGTTCAATACACACTGCACGGGTACAAGATTAACATGGTATAGGATAGTCTTACTGGCACAGAATTATTAGTATTACAGTAACAGGCAGATTTCTATTTGAAAAGACAGCTGTGATTTAAAATTAATTTCTGACACATTCCAACTATAATACTTTTAATAGTATGAGTCTTAATAGCATTGCCCAAGAATTATTACAAGAACACAGGCAGATTTCTATTTGAAAAGACAGTTGTGATTCAAAATTAATTTCTGATACAAGATTATGAAATGAAATTGATACAATGTTGTAGTTTATACATGTATATTTTGACTTTGAACACACTCAAGTCTTTCTGGCACAGGCGCAGAATTATTACAATAACAGCAGCAGATTTCAATTTGAAAAGACAGATGTGATTTAAAATTAACTTCTGATACATTCTTGAGAACATTTTTTATACAAATGATTATGACAAGATTATGAAATGAAATTGATGTATTGTTTTGATAGCTTTGCCCAAGAATATTACAGTAACAGTAGCAGATTTCAATTTGAAAAGACAGATGCAATTCAAAATTAACTTCCAACACATTCTTGGGAACAAACGTTTTTTGATATATATGATAAAAGATTATGAAATGAAAATGATACAACGTTATATATTGACTATGTGCCTGAGTCTCAATATTAATAGCAATGCCTCAGAATATTATTACATAACACTAGCAGATTTCAATTTGAAAAGACAGCTGCGTTTCAAATTAATTTCTAACACATTTTTGGGGCACAATCATTGATACACTATGTTCATGTATATTGGCACTCAGAATTATAACAGCTAGTGACGGTAGTCATTTTAAATTTGAAGGTGCAGTTGAAATTTGCAATTTGTCTGTAACATGTGTTTGAACACAAAACGTTACAAGATTACACAGTAAGGTTATGTAATAGAGTGATGGCTCAACATACTTATTTCCTGTGTCCATTTTCAATTTGAAAGACGTTGTGTAAATATGACATAATTTATTTAGTCAAATAATAGCAGTGAGTAATACTAATAGTGAATACAAACATCAAATATTTTCAATGCTATACTATTAGAAGTATTGTTTCAGCATTACCACAACACAACTGATTGCTTTTTTAACTGCTTGTTCCACAATTAATATTAGCATTATGTTTCCGTTCTCTATTGTACTAATAGTACTATACAACATTAAAAAGGCTGAGTTTGCAGGGTGGAAAAATCGCTGACGATTCTGTAATCCATGTATCGACCCATCGTTAAGTCTAACCATAAACGTAGCAGGAGATTTATAGCCGCACATTCGAGTAGGCCATGTTTTTTCTGCATGATGTAATACAAGACTCTGTGTGTGCAGGTTGTAGAATCAATGTTCATTGTTGGTACTAATAGTACTACAGTTCACAGCCAAATTTAGAGATTTAAAGGCATCTAGTGCAGTTTTTAGGGCTTGGAAACTCAATTTTCAAAGCCAATATTCTAGAGTTGAAACCACACTGTCCCAATGTATATTGACCCTCATGGAGCAAAAATTCCCAAAATTCTGACAGAAAATGGTTACTGGAAGGGCCCTGGGCTGATTTTTAGTGTACCACCCAGAAAATAAAGGACTCATCTTGGGGCTTATTTCTGCAGTTTTAAAAGCCCAAAGTATGAACTGTTCTCTCAACGGACAAACTCCCTTGCCATGCTTATCTCTATATTTTGGCCGATTTCTACTCTTTCCAGCCGCCTCCCCAAGCCTGGTAGAGGCTAGGCCTGGTTGAATTATCCCCGGTTAGAACTGGGTTAATCAGAAAACAGCCGAAGACCACCAAACCCCAGTTGTATAAGCCTGCTACGGAGGCTAATCAGAAAACAGCCGAAGACCACCAAACCCCCAGTTCTATAAGCCTGCTACGGAGGCTAATCAGAAAACAGCCGAAGACCACCAAACCCCCAGTTCTATAAGCCTGCTACGGAGGCTAATCAGAAAACAACCGAAGACCACCAAACCCCCAGTTCTATAAGCCTGCTACGGAGGCTACTCATGATCACCAAAATATGACTTTAGCTGATTGTAATTGACATAACTAGTATTACCTGGCTAACAGAAACATTTACAATAAATATGCACGGTTCTCCTGCTACATTCGAAATTTTAATGTCCTGCCTTGGAAAAGTCAGCATAAGCCAGTCCTGGCAGGCGATTTGCATCTCTACATTTTACTTTTGCATGTCTGTACTTTTTCCTGAGCTGATGTCACCCAGTGATGTCAGCTTGCTAGAGAGATTCCAAAAAGTCACTTTTAGAAGGCCGTACAAGTTCAATTTCTCAGTCATCATGATTGGAACAAACTT
>NW_017803490.1:8297266-8337688 GCF_001625305.1 Branchiostoma belcheri | reverse complement strand
AGTTCTATAAGTATAAGCCTGCTACGGAGGCTAATCAGAAAACAGCCGAAGACCACCAAACCCCACTCTATAAGCCTGCTACGGAGGCTATATATTTTGTACATCTATCTGTAAGTTACACCCAAACACAGACGAAACACAACCGACTTACTTCCTTGTTTTGGCCTTGCCCCTGCTGTCTAAATATTTGTGTCTTCTGACCCAAATAACTCAGGGCCGGCCTACTTTCAGTACCAGGGAGGGGCTGCGTACCAAATCGTTCAAAGATACGAGATTTTTAATGGTAGAATACTAATTTTTTTAGAAGTCTATTAATTTTTCCTGTTAAGAAATATACTACCAGCCCAAAAATGCATTTATCTGCCAAATTATCAAGTTATAGATTACAATAAAGATAAAATACACCCCTTAATCCCAAATGGTTCCTCCCTTCCTCCAACTGAAATTGATACTGCATGGACTAGTCCATTCAATTCAAAGGGATCATAAGAAAAAAAACTACTTTTAGTCCCCCTAAGAATAAAGTAGACCAGTCCATCAGATCATCTAATTCATATCAGGATAGACTTTACCACTGATAATGCAGGGGGGAACAACAACAGTTTGGAGGGACATATAATTACCTAAGTAATATATTAGCTACTTTATAGGACAGGTTTTAACATGTCTAGTTCCAGAGGTTGACCTCACTATGACATCATCAGGGCTCGTCCATAAAAGAAGATTCTGATAGGGGTTGTTTCAAATTGAAACGTAAACGCAGACAATATTTGGCCAATCATATAAAGTTTGTATTTGATGAACTTGGTTTTAAAATACTTTTACACCAACAATACATGCTAGTGGATAGAGGGGCGAAAAATCAGCTCGAAAGATTCTACAACTACAAGTATTACTGCTTAGAAACAAAAGCATCTGAATACTCAAGTTAATAATCTACAATGTTGCCAAATGGCAAGAAAAACTTTGAATAGAAACTAAACTGGCAAATTTAATTTTATGAGTCTAAATCTTTAGATCATATCTATTTTCTGAATACAAATATCAACTAACTACTATGTTTAGCACATACATTAACTTGTTAATAAAAAAATATTGTATAAAGACTACTGTACTGGTAATCATTTACAGTATATTGAAAATCTATTCACAGACTTGAAAAACGTATTTCATAATCGAAATAACTAACGTTGCTATTATATCTATAATCATGCATAGAAATTATGTAGCAATTTTGTGAATATGCAATTGAGGCAAAAATGCAAATCAGCATGATTTTTGAAATTTACAGTTTATTAAAAATCTATTCATCTATGGCATTACACTAAATAAAAAAAAACGTATTTTATAATCTAAATAACTTAACGGTTACATTGCAATTACAACAATGCATAGAAATGCTTAGGAATTTTGTTAACATTATGCAAATGAGGTAAAATGCAAATCAGCATGATTTTTGAAAGCGAACCGCCAGAAACTCAAGTTGTCTCTAAATTTCACGGGTGATTTGGTAATTTAAACAAACCGATCCAAACTGCACACTTTTCACATTAGTAACACAACAGTAGCTGATCGCAAATTATACACAGGTTTCAACTGTAACAGAAAAACTGGAAGTTTTCAGAGAAATTCTGATCATAATAATTTTTGACGTTTACGAACAGAGCAAATCTCTACAAATTTACGATTTGGTTACGTGTACAGTAAAATATAATTTTCTAGAGTTTACGACTTAAAATTGGGGACTAGAAGTCAACTACAACAGCATACTTGTCTCAAAGTTGTGAGAAATTTAAGAATTCCTTGAAACACTTCGATAAAGTCGCTACATGCTGAACTTAAACGAAATTGTTAGGCAGAAAAAAATACGTTTCTGCATCAAACATGTCAAAATGAACAGGCAAATCACCTACTAAAGCAGACAGATCGTTTTCAAGGGATTTTTTCTCGACATAGGGGTTTAATTTCTGTTTAATTTACCAAACAAATACAGTAGAAAGTTTAGGGAAAGTTTAAGGAATCGCGATACACAAAATTTGTCTGTTACGACCTCAACCAAGCAACACCGACGCTACTGAAATATTTGAAAAAATGCCCACGTCATACCCTTTTTTCATCGGGAAAAAAATGCCCAAATTTACAGCGAGAATCCCCGAACTATCCACCGTGGAAACAGAGTAAACAGAGCCGCAGAAATGTTGATTAAAAGTCCCGGGCGAAGACTAGAGTTTACGGAAGGAAACCTCAACAGAGACCGACGCCGACCGAGGAAATTTAATGGGGAGGCGTTACACCAAAAAATGGCACATTTGAATTTGTCACCACTTCTTCCGCTAATAACTCAAAATCTAGTCAACCCAGCGGCATGAAACTCCGTAGGACGATAGAGTATGATGTTGCGAAGATTTCTGTGTAGTTCGCAAAGAGCTACGGTGCGAAATAAGGCGTTAAATAGAGGATAAAGTGAAGGGAGTGACGCGTACTCACCTAAAGATTGTTTACCATTCAGCTGCCATTTCCCGCGTACGTGCCGGGACCCGGATGTAGGCACGCGCATGTCTGAAGGAATGCCACGGTCTAGCAGCGCCGCCTAGCAATCTGTGTACAAACTGTAGTTCAAAATGCCACGGTCTAGCAGCGATCTCTATTAACTCTTGTACAAACTGCAGTCAAAATGTGGCCGTCTAGCATGCAGCCATCCAATGAATTACTATTGCAGGTATAAAAGCTGAGTCCACCACCACAAGAAAGTTCACTGGAAATTTCTCGTTGGAAAAGACACAAAAGTTAATTTTAAAGGTTAATTAAAAAAAGAGTTGACAAAATCATCAGTTGACACCAAGTGAAGGGTAGTAAATATTGGACATTACAGATAAGAAATTCTATCATTCTAAGTCGAATACAAAATGCAGGGTCCCAACATACCAGTTCTTTTGTAAGTCTTGTAACAGTGGGAGGTTTATAGGCGCTACCAACTGACCCAGCCGATGGGTCTAGCCGATTCGGTAGGTTTGTCGGGTTTGAAGCTGGTGCTCGGGTTTGGTCTTGGGTTCGAACCCCGGCCTGGGACCAGGAGTTTCTTTCTATTTCTACTGCTCGCCTCTGTTTCTTACCCTTTGACCCAAGGTAACCCCCTCCGTAAATGCCATAAATGGACTTCTAGGCTATACACACAACTCATGGTAGAAATTGACTGACATTTTGCCCCAGTAGCAACCCACTGTGCCTACAAAGATTATGCATTAAGTATGTGACACATGTAACATGTTACATGGGTATTTGGGTTAGACATACATCTACATTTAGCTGTCTACTGGAATATATCAGACATAACATTACACTTACACTTACAGAAGCGGCTTGGATAAGTTTTGATCGCAAACTAGTAGGAGAATGACTGGTAATTTAGATGTATTACATGTACAAATGTAGTAGCTGTCAATGCTGTAATGTAGACAACACAGCAGCGCCCCCAAGCTGTCCTTGAGAGTACTGCAGTGTATAGCCTCTTGCTAAACAGTGGCGATTTAACCACTACAAGAGTGCTGATGCCACAACTATGGCGAAATACTCTGCAGAAATATCAATGAAATTCCAGCATAGCAAACATGTTACTGAATTTCTCCTCCTAAAGTTATGAATTAATCTTTGTCTGCATATGAATTAGCACTGTATACACAGATGAAAATAAACATCATTTGGATTAGCATCACTTTTTATTGAGTACTGTTGTTAACAACTGTCCAGCAGTTAGTTAAAAAGGCCACATTCAGTCTTCTGTAGGGTTTATGTTTAGCCTCCACATGTACAGCATGCCAAACACTGGGGGTTTTGGGGGTCTTTGGGAGCTTTTATGTGCTATTTTCTGACAACATACACGTAGCCGGCCTGGTTGAATTACTCCCATTTTTAGAACTGGGCTAATCAGAAAACAGCCGAAGACCGCCAAACCCCCAGTTCTATAAGCCTGCTACAGAGGCTAGTTTATGTACACGCTTTAACAATTCAACACAAGTTTATTACATCTGGCATTCCTGTAATACTACCCTTGATACCAAATAACACCATAAAGTTAAACTTCAAGTGCAGCAAGCCCTCCTACCACTATATATCTCCAAGTAGAACCTATGATATCCAATTGTGCAAGGAGTTACTCTCCAAGCAGATCCTAGGGTGGCAAAAGACAGTATCAAATTGGCCAGGCAGTATCCATTGGCAAGGGAGGGTCCAACCAAGGTGTATTGGACCTCTCTCAGAGTCTCTGGCCAATGGATACTGCTTGGCCAATTTCATATTGTCTTTTACCACCCTAGGATCTGCTTGGAGATTACAAGTAGTGGCTAGTGGACACTCCTCTGGCCAAAAGATGCTGTTTTGCCACCGTAGCATCTGCTTGGATTTTTAAACCACTATGTCACATCCAAAAAGTGGCCACAGCAAGCTAACAGTTAAGGATATACATGTTATAGCATAGAAATTCAACCTAGGATAATGTTATAGTCTTCTTGTTGTAATATCATCACTGTTAACGTTTTGTTATGTCATGTACATGTATATAGTTGCCAGCAACTACATGTATTGACTCAATATACCAAACTATACAGTCCTATTTGTATGACAGGGCTCCCTTACTTGCATACGAATAGGATGGTACCCAGGCTAACCAAACCAGGCAGGCTAGTAGGAGTTCATTCATCATTAGAATTATATCATTTTATCATACTGCAAGACAAACAATTTACTTACGAAACTTATTAACAATTACATTTTGTATATGATCTAACATTTAGAATTGTAAGATTTCATTGGAAGAAAGAAAGTATATAGCACATTGTTAAATGTACCAGTCACTATACATAGTCGGAGCAAACTTTAAGATAGTATCAAACCTATAATATCATTGATCATATCTACAATATTATTGACAAGTATCAAATTGAATAATTGAAAATTGTTTACTGTACAAAATTATCCTATCATACACAAAGAATTCTAATCATCTGTACATTCAACTAGGCATTGAAAGTGTCATATAGACCATGATAGTGTTTCAGAGAGTTACATATTATACATGTATAAACTTTGAAGGTAAAATTTCTAGGAAAACAGCCAGAAGATTGATTACAATTTGGTCAATTTCCTTATACATCCCGTATAGAGAGAATGGTCTGAACATACATGTATACACACTGAAAAAAACATTTCATTTAAGCATTTCTTCTCAGAAGGTACAAAATGTATTCCTATAAACTATAATGTGAGAATATACTGGTCAGAACATCAGTTTTAGCACATTATAACCTGTTAGAAAAAGTCATCTGCAAGAAAATAAATTTATGTACAGTAAGTAAAAATAAAACATGATCAGTTTAACTTTTGTATTTGAAGATATACAGTTCATGTTACAAATATTGGCAACAAAAGTTTCCACAGTATATACTGTGCAAGCTGAAAACAAAAACCGATACGAAAATTAGCAATGAAAAAATATGGCTTGAAAATACATTTCTCACTCATTCACTCACTCACTCACTCACTCACACACTCGCTCACTCACTCACTCACTCAGTCACTCACTTACTCACACACTCACTCACTCTCACTTACTCACACCCTCACACACTCACTCACTCACTCACTCACTCACTCACTCACTCACTCACTCACTCACTCACTCACTCACTCACTCACTCACTCACCCACACACTCACTCCAGGAGGGAACACATCTAGGTACACCCCTCAGTAGCAATGGTTTCTTCTATACCTACATGGCAGTGGAGTTGAAAGTAGGACAAGTTCACTTGTTCAGGAGGGGTGGACAGGGTGTCACTTTTTTTCTACAGAAGAATGTCTGGAAGTGACTGGCTTCCCCCTCCCATCTTCTCATACGATATCCCTCCGTCTTTGCTCTCTTTCCTTCCTTCCTTCCCTTCTTTCAAGATCTTATCCAGGATTGGAGTGGACCCTGTCATGTCTTCGTACTGAGTCTTACTGCTTGACCTTTTGCTCAAAGGTCGTGGTGTTTCGTACCCCGTTTCGGTGTCTCCGTTGGCATTGCCGGTAGCAACGCTTTTCATCTCTTCGTACGGCGTTAGAACCTCGTTAACGTCGTTAACATAATCGTTCTCGGCTGCGAACACACTGTCATTGTTGTCTTCGGGTTTGGGCACGTTCTTGTACGATGGTTGTATGTTGTCTATTCCTTCCACACTTACAGCACCGTCGGTGGACGTACCTGTGAAAAGATTAGTTAGTAATGGTTTATTTGTTCATACATGTACATGTACATACATTACAGGTTATGCTAGCATGTCAAACATTTCTGGCAACCCATAGGCTGAATTGGGATGATGACATTTACAGAACAGATAGAGTAAATGTATCGTTCAAAATCAAAAATACTAGAAAAAGAGCAGAATTTAAAATAATAAAGGTAACAGTTCATCACATCATATTTAATAAAGGTAACAGTTCATCACATCATATTTAAAATAGTTAATCTCACATTATATTCAATATTTATTGGTTTGGCTGTTCAACCCTCACATCCAGGGTAGCCCAACTAGTCAGTGGGTATTACAAAGGGCTTGCTCTGCTGACAAGATATGCCAAAACATTACGGCAACGTATCAATCAATAGTTTGTGCTTATAAACCTGCCATTCTCCTGCAGTCTCTAGTGTCACTGACAAAAGGTAGTGGATATTACCTGAAATGCCTGTTTCCAAAATCATATCCAGTTGCTTGAGTAACTGTTTTCTGGCATATCTTATTATATTACCTAGATGTCCAACATATATATTACGGCAACATATAAGGTGGCTTAACAAGCTACAAAACTACTACATGTAGTATTAGACTGAGGTACCTGTCATTCTATCCCTAGAGGGTGTGGCCGCATTGCCAATGTAGTCATACCGTCCAGGTGACGCCGGTACAGGCGGTTCGTCCCCTGCGCAGGTGGCTGGCGTTGTTGCCTTGCTGTAGTCCACGTACGCGTAGATGTGCGATGTTCTGTCTCCTTGAGAGAGAAAGAGAGAGAGAGAGACTGGTTTAGTTGTGCCATACAAGTACATGTACATACAAAAGCCTGTAAGCAGCCATATTTGGCTGAATTGGGAAGGCTTTAAAACACAAAATGCGCTTATAGAACAGCTATTTGATAAAAGTGTGACGTTCTATCACCTTGAGAGGGAGAGAGAGAGAGAGAGAGAGAGAGAGAGACAGACAGAGAGAGAGAGAGAGAGAGAGAGAAAGAGACAGAGAGAGAGAGAGTGGTTTATTTGTGCCATACAAGTACATACATCATCATCATCATCATGCTTCTGGATTACTAGTATACTAATCCGGTGAGGTACACTTGATAAAGTTACTCCAGTATGCCCTATCTCTCATAGCGGACACTAATGCAGTCCCTGCGAGACCAGCGTGTCTCTCTAACATGGACAAAAGTGTAGTATAAGGACGTCCCACTCTACGTCTCCCAGTAGGAAGCCACTGTACTAGTCTACCAGTAAAGGCTGATGAAGTGGATCATTTTTCATCTTTCAATAGCTTAACACAGTACGGCAGAGTAGTGTTCAAGATACCTTCCGATACGATGCTTGTCACGCGAGGCAGCGGTGTTTGCGGATGGACCAGAGGCATGTAGAAGTTCTTATCCGGTGTTGTAGGGAGCGGAGTTGCTGTTGGCAACGCAGGTTCTGAGCTTTGCGCCTTCCTTTTCTTCTTCTTCTCCTTCTTCGCTGCTTCCTTCCGCACGCGTGCGATTTCTTCATAGATGGTGTCGTCATCTTGTACTTGTTTGTTGGAGTCTCTTTTCTTCTCTTCTTTGTCATTTTTGGTGCTTTTTCGGGACAGTTTTTGCCAGAAGGACGGTTGTTTCTTTACTGTGACGGTCGATTGGGTACATGTAGGGGGTATCTCCACATCCTCATACAGGTTTGCTGGCGTAACGTTCTGTTGTTGTGTAGAACTTGTACCTGTGAACAAGAATCAAAATTTATTTTTATGTTTGATTAAAGTCTTCTTTGTGAGACAGTGGAAGATGAAAGTTCCTACTTTTTAATGATGGGGTTTTGTGATGTTAAGAGGAGAGAAAGTTTTATTTTAGTCGGTGTTATCTCCACATCCTCATACAAGTTTGCTGGAGTGGCATTCTGTTATTGTGTACTTGCACCTGTGGACAATGGACATGTTTCTTAATCTATCTGTTGGTTTGGCTGTAGAATAACATACATTGTATGTATTGCAAAAATGCAGCTTAATCTAGGATTCAGTTTGTTTTGCCCATGATTCTGTGGCATCTGTCTCTTTAGTGGTCACCATTTTTATTTTTTGCTTCCCTACAAACCTACCACTGCTTAAGACAGAAAAAAAACACTCCTAACATTTCATGCACTTTAACCCTTACTACATAATGTTGCATGCGATGTGCAATTTAAAAAAAAATGACTTAGTGAGAGAACCAATTGGTTGAATTGGTGAGGCCTAAACTACATTGAATTTCTCTAACAGGTAAGTACCTTTGGCTGCAGCTGCCACCTCTGCAAAGGTCACCTGCCCACCTACAGCACCTGCCATATCAGGTGGAGCACCTGGAACACCTGAAGCACCTGATACAGCTGCCGGCTGGTCGGGTAGCTTCGTGTACTTTCGGGGAGCACCTGATTTCACTGAGAGGCAAAAAAATGTAAGATAAGCAAAAGATCCAATATTCAAATTTCGAACATTCTAATATTACATTGTAATGAGGTCTATCAAATTTTATTCTGTAGACCCTCAGGATAGAAGTAAAGCGTTACATGTAGCAGACCATTGGTTCCAAATTATTTCTAGACCATAGTTTGGACTCTTTCATAACCAAAATTATCTGTGGCTTGGAGTTTGTTGGTGAGGTTGCTTACTAGTCTTTAAATGTTTTAGTTTTTTTTAAAGAAATGCGAGGGTAGAACTGCATGGAGTTAGAACAGAATAGATTCCATGCTACGGTAGTACCCCTAATAGGCTTTTCAGGAGCAAAGTTCTGGAAAGGTCTTGAATGTTTGACACAGGCTTTTTCTATCAGATCTGCTATCAAATTTCAATAACTCAAAGGGCTAGCACATCTACCCATCACGCAACAGGAGAAAAACAACGAAATGGATAGTGAGAGAGTGTACATGTCTGTACATACCCACGACCATGCACTGTCTCTGGGTGAAGCTGTTTTTCCTGTTCTCCTCATTCACAGCCGCACATTCAGCCACCGGCGCCGCAACCATCAATGTCTCAAGCTCCATGGGGTGTCGGCTGGTCTCCCTGTCGGGCAGAAAAATTCTTAGATTAGTTCATTCTTCGGTTTAAATCTTACTACATTTGTACCTTGTGGTCGTTTTTTTAGTGTTATCTATTCTAGAAACCATCCATTTCCAGCTTAGGTCTGTTTTGCAACTGTTACTGCCTTGTTTGAGCTTTCGAAGAGGACCAACGATGGGAGGTGGGTGGGTGGAGATTGGGTTTCAGTTGATTAACAGGGTTGTGAAATCTGAAATTTCCGGTTTCCTTTGTATTACCTTTTATGGAAGCATGCCTTGCCCCTCCTCCTTCACACGGCCAGCATCGTCACCAGTTACCATGGTGACAGCCTTCTGGTCTAGGTCGTTGACCTTGTGTGTTTGGAAGAAAAGGAGTTGCCATATTTGGTTGTTATTACCTTTTATGGAAGCAGGCCTTCCGCCTCCTCCTGCACACGGCCAATGACAGGACCAGGACGATCAGCAGAACTCCCATCGCCACGGCGACGACGATGTAGAACACCAGCACATTGCCATGGGAGACGGAATCAGCCGTGCTGGCAGCCGTCAGAACTGTGGCAATTTCTGGGGAGAAACATTGCAGAAAACTTAGACTAATTTTGATTTAAATTCCTAACTGTCAAATGTTTAGAATAGGGAGTATATACATGTAGTAGACCGAAAAAGACCTGGATGGATTGTGTGAAGAGAGACATTAGAGAGCATGGCCTTGCCGGTGTTAACCCACAGGACAGGGCTGTCTGGAGGTGCAGTGTGAAGATCAGTACTACTAGCCGACTGCTGCCGACCCCTGTGGCAGGGACAACAGCAGCAGTATAATCTAATCCTGGATAGTGAGTGAGTGAGTGAGTGAGTTTCATTCCTCAAGCTTACCGACATCTTGCACATGCAGTCGTCCCTCAGTAAGACATCTGGAGCTGCATAGTTCGTGTTTAGAACTTTTATTCAGCCTGTCACACAACCGGTTTCACCTGTCTGGCTTCTTCAATTGTACAGAGGCTAAATGACACAAGTAACACGAAGTTCTCACTTATATACCAAAAAACTCACCATTTTCACACCTCTCTCCTGTGTACCCCATGGGGCAGTGGCATCTCCCGGTCACATGATCACAGCTGTTGCCATGGTGACAGGCACACTTCTGGGAACACCCGTCGCCATAGTAACCAAATGGACAGGAGACTGTGCAGCTGCATGGAAACAAGTAGAAGAAAAATCAGATTCTACAACTGTCATGGAATTATATTTTACGTCTTTTGAATGCCTTCTGAACTAACATTGTTTAGAGGTAGAACTTTTGATCCAACACAAAAAGTTCTCTCACCTAGAGTTTTCGACCAGTCACTCTGGTCTTCCTCAGTAGACAAGATATCTTTGACCCAGTGTTGACGTCACACTTCAAAGAAGCCACGTGACAAGCTTCACTGGGTCAGTCTACTGAGGAAGACCAGAATGACTGGTGGAAAGCTCTAGGTGAGAGAACTTTTTGCGTTGGACCAAAAGTTTTAACTTTAAATAAACATCCCACCTGTCTCCGGTCCAGCCAGGGTCACACATACACTTCCCGTCTCTGGGTCGACAGACACAGTTGTTGCCAGGACAGTGGTAGCTGAACAGGCAGCCGGGGCCGTAACGTATAAACAAACAAACAAACAAACAAACAAACAAACAAACAAACATCCCACCTCTCTCCAGTCCAGCCAGGGTCACACATACACTTGCCGTCTCTGGGTCGACAGACAGAGTTGTTGCCAGGACAGTGGTAGCTGAACAGGCAGCCGGGGCCGTAACATATAAACAAACAAACAAACATCCCACCTGTCTCCGGTCCAGCCAGGGTCACACATACACTTGCCGTCTCTGGGTCGACAGACAGAGTTGTTCCCAGGACAGTGGCAGCTGAACAGGCAGCCGGGGTCGTAACGTATAAACAAACAAACAAACAAACAAACATCCCACCTGTCTCCGGTCCAGCCAGGGTCACACATACACTTCCCGTCTCTGGGTCGACAGACACAGTTGTTGCCAGGACAGTGGCAGCTGAACAGGCAGCCAGGGCCGTAACGTATAAACAAACAAACAAACAAACAAACAAACATCCCACCTGTCTCCGGTCCAGCCAGGGTCACACATACACTTCCCGTCTCTAGGCCGGCAGACAGAGTTGTTCCCGGGACAGTGGCAGCTGAACAGGCATCCGGGGCCGTAACGACCTTCAGAGCACTCCGACTCACACTGGTTACCATGGTAACCTGCATCGCACCTGACAGAAACAGGACGCAACACAACCGTTCATCATGAAATGTTTGTGGTGCTTTTATTATGTTTACCGAAGGAAAACATATTGTTTTTGCTAAGTTTCTTCCTCCTCCTCTTCTGTTCCAAACACTAACCTTTGACCTGGCCAATGACATGATTTGTTGATGTCTGTCCCCATGGTGACTGGTGTTGGGTTACATAATGTTGCAATTTCATGGTCTGCTCTGCTGCTGTCACCATATACTAGTAGTACAGTAATGTCATCCTCCTTCGCAGGGCTAAAATCCTCCGGTTCCCTTCCGGTTTTAGCCCTGCTATTTACCGCTGACAGTTTGACTTCTGGTGACGTCACCGCCAAACTGCTGTCAGCCAATCAGAGAATTTGCGCACCGAGCTTTGCGCAAAAACCGCAAAGGTCGCTGGGAACCTATTAGCCAATCAGGTTACATGTTGGGACAGGCCAAGATGGCGGCTATTACAGATACTAGAAGTTTCGTGCGAGCCGTGCAAGATTTATTTGGAGTCGAGCGGCTTCGTGAGCATCAGCAGTCGATGCTACGGGCGCTGCTTGATGGCAGAGACGTTTTTCTGAGTGTGCGGACAGGAGGAGGGAAGAGCCTGTGCTATATGGGCTTCCCAGCAGCGGCCAAAGCCCTGGCCAAAGCCGAGACAGAGTTAGGGCAAGCCCCCCGACATCTGATTGGTCTGTGCCAAATAAGGCAAGCTCATGAATTATTTATAAGTGACGTCACCAGAAGTCAAACTGTCAGCGGTAAATAGCAGGGCTAAAACCGGAAGGGAACCGGAGGATTTTAGCCCTGCGAAGGAGGATGAGTAATGTATGTGAATGTGTTTGAGTAAGAATTAACAGAGCAGACCATGTCCGAAGGTAAACATTATGCATTTGCTTTGCAAATGTTACTTCTCTAGTTTATTGCAGTTTTCGAACTGTCAAACTGCGAAGAGGATTGTGTGATGCAATCCGCCATATCGTGTAATTTCATCAGGTATTACGTGTACACCACTTCCTAAATTCCTCCCCATACCACCCACTTACTCCTACCCAGTGCATGCTGGGCCACGTTCAAGCTTGACCTCCCTACCAATCAACTGTCGAAATCACCTCCCATCCACCACACAACCAATACTACAAGGACAAGCTGAGAAACCCACAATCCACACCCAAAATAAAATTTACCCAACAGTGATAACTTACTAGCCTGGGTACCATCCTGGTTAGTTTACGTCCGCTCCCACAGTCACTGGTTGGTGGGAGCGACTGTGGGAGCGGACGTAAACTAACCAGGATGGTACCCAGGCTAATACATGTAACTTACAGGCAGTCCCCAGTAAAGGGGTTGCAGGTTCCGTGTTCTGCACAGTTACACTGTAGCTCACAGTCTAGTCCGGCTGTGCCACCTGGACAGGGCACGTTACAGTGTTCACCTCTCCAACCTGTAGATATCATTATGATAACAATATACACATGTAGTTAATATACAATCATCAATAACATAACAAAATTTGCCCAATTTTGTAATAATGTTGTCTACTACTAGTATTCAGCTTTCACCCTATATTCTGTTAGGTATCAACAAAGAGTAGTGACATCAGATGCTACCTGAAACATCTGACAGTTTTCAAATCCATTCAGTTGCTTGAGTAACTGTTTTTTTTTTGTTTATTTCTGTCATTTTTTATACAGGGTGGCCCATTAAGTGATAATTACACTTCTTTTTAATGGGGTCCTGTTTTACACAATAAAAACACACCAGTCACATACAGACAGTAAAATAGGATTGTGCTTCTCATTACCTGGATGTCTAACCTTTACTGGCCCACTTCTAACTTTCCTCAGCATTTTTTTAATACCAACGTCGTGTGGTGTAGTGGTAGGGCTTTCGGCCCAGCACCCAGGGGCCCTGGGTTCAAATCCACCTACTACATACCCCGATGTTGTGCCCTTGGGAAAGGCACTTAACACATATTTCCTCATACAGCCAGTCTCTGAAAGCTGTCAAAACTTTAGAGTTTGGCGTTAGGAAGAGCATCCAGTGAGTAAAAACCTTGCTTCAAAAAAGACTTGCACAGGCTTGCTGTTGTGCACCTCAGCATGCTGAGGGGCAAAATGACAAGCCCAAACATGCACCTGTGCAAGCACGTCTATAGCCCTGATTCGGGGAATCAATAGACGTTAAACTCGGATAAGAAAAGAAGAAAGAAGAAGAACATAAGCTGTGCCCACCTGCAGTACAGTTACAGAACCCGTCTGTGCCTCGGCAGGTGGCTCCGTGTTCACACCTGCAATCCTCCAGACAGTCCTGTCCATGTTTACCTGCCGGACAGGTGGCCACGCAGCTGTAAACAACAACAACAACAAGGAAATCGTTTAAAGTTAAAACTTTTGATCCAACACAAACAAATGTTCCTACCTAGAGGTTTCAACCAGTCACTTTGGTCTTCTTCAATAGACTGACCCAGTGAGGCTTGTCACATGGCTTCTCTGAAGAACATGCAACTACCAACACAGATGGACTTTCTTCATAGAACAAGCAAATCACTTGATTCCAACAACAATGATAATGATGCATATTGCATATTCATGTCTCATTGGGACTAAATGCATTAATCCAGCTACAGGAGAAAAAAATGAAACAGTGCCATGTTCTACATGTATCTATGCCTGATACCTAGCAGAAAGTAGCCTGAGTGTCAGCCTTGTTAGCTTTCGTCCGCTCCCCAAGATCCGCTCCCACCTTGCCTTGTTGGTGGGGAGCGGACGAAAGCTAACAAGGCTTACACTCAGGCTAAGCAGAAAGAAGAGATCTAAAGCAAATAAAATAAGTGCAAAAGACTTACTTTGCACCCATGTAGCCTGGAGGACACCTGTCTGCACAAGTTGGACCCTGGAGCAGGAATCAAACGCCTGTTGAACTTTGTGAAACATAACTAGAAAAGTAACATTTGCAAAGCAAATGCATAATGTTTACCTTCACATATGGTCTACTCTGTTAATTCTTACTCAAACACATTCATATATATGGTGACAGCAGTCTCCTGGTCAGACAGGAGTCTCCTGCTATAAAATTGCAACATTATGTAACCCAACACCAGTTACCATGGTGACAGACATCAACAAATCAGGTCATTGGCCAGGTCTGACAGAGGTCAGTCTTTGGAAAGGAAGAAGATGAAGAAACTGAGCAAAAACAATATATTTTCCTGCGGTAAACATAATAATTTAAAAGAATTTGATCAGAGCAGACTAACTCTTTTTATACATGAAAGTCTTCAGCAGGCATAATAGCCCAAGAGAAGTGTGATTTCAGTTTCAGAGAGAAAGAAAGAAAGAGAAAAAGAAAAAGTTCCTCACCCTCCACCCATTGGCACAGGTGCAGTAGTTTGCTCCTGTACAGGTCCCGTGTTCCGAGCACTCTGGGTCACAAGTTGCTGTGGGGGTAATAAAGACAGACTTACAAAAGGCAATTCACTATATTAGTAGTATAGTAAGTATTTTTAAAAACATTGAATTCAGTTTGTATTAAATCATGCAAACAATTTTACTTTGAAGTTCATTTGAATGTTATATAGTATATACATGTATTTTATGTATGGTAAGTCAGTCTTAAACAGAAATTGGGATTTAAAGGGGATAGGTAAAGTAAAAGAGGACAATTTGGATGGAACTGTCACTGACAAAAAATTTTTTTAATTGTATAATCATTGTAATGGTGGCCTCACCATAGTGCCCCAATGACCCTCAACAGAATAGTTACTAAAATGCCTATTAGGCCACAGCAAGTAAATTTTATGGATGACATCCGCGCGCGCATTAATTTTCGCCTGATTTTGAAAAAAAAACAACAAGAAATTTTGTTGCCTTCTGACAGTGGTCAACATGCCGGAAATGGGCAAAGATGTCTGTTGCCATGCCGGAAGGTGGATGGCAGATAACTAGGAAGAGAGGAGACAAGAAAAGGCTCTGATTTAATGTTTTGTTTCTTACTTTGATGCAGTGATATGTGATGCTGGCTGTGTATATGTGATGTACCCACTGAATCAAAACCATTTGTAGGAACCTTGTTTTTATCGGCCCGCCTTGTTTTTTTTCGCCCGCTCGCATTAGATTTGGAGTCTGCGGAGGATGTCATCCATAAAATTTACTTGCTGTGGCCTTAGTCGGCTTGTTGATTTATCATACAATGGTGCGTATGCTCAAAGGTGTCATATTTAAATATTAGCCTGGGTAATCATTACAAATTGGATGCCGCCAATGCAGGTTAATATATAACTTGATAAGCAAACATCACGCGATCTACAATTGTACATCATGGTGTTAGAATTGCGCCCCCGGCGTAATTCTGATGAATTGCACCGTGACGTCACCTCCCAGAATGCACCAGGACCTAGAAGCCTGCAAACGGAGACGAGGAGAAAAACAAACATGGCCGCTGCACAAGTACCTGTCTATGAACGGCAGGGCTATGTGGAAAGACCTTTTCGCAATCCAACTGGTGTTGCAGCATCTAATGCTGAAGTTTTTGTAGCAGATCCAACTTCAGGCCATGAGAAAATCACAGTCTTTAACCTGAAGTTACAACCCGTCCATGACTCCTTCGAATTCCCGACAGTCGTGCAGGATGGACGTAAAATAAGACCTGAAGACGTGGCCCTGGACGGGAAGGGGAACCTGTGGGTGGTGGGTACAACTCCTGATAGAACAGCAAATGAGTTTGCTGTGCAGTACACTACTGACGGCAGACGTGTGGGGCAGATTGATCTACCGAAATCAGCTTTGGCCAAAGGGATTGCTGTGGATACAACAAGCAACCACATCCTTGTTACACGAAGTATGTTCCCCAAATTATCGTCAAATTACCCTCCCTCCCCTCCTCCAAGCTTTATTGGAGTGTACAAGGAAGATGGCACACCGGTCCCGGAGAGAAGTGTGCAACAAAGGGAGGGAACCCGGAATAAACAGCAGTATCTCGCTGTGGACAGGAATGGAAACATTCTCGTGTCAGATGAGGCAAAAAACTGCATCTCAGTCTACAACATGCATGGGCCATTTGCTGAGTTAGGAGGTGTGGGAAGTGGTGCAGGTCAGCTGAATGATCCCCGTGGCATCTGTATAGACTGGGCAGGGAACATCATCGTGGCAGACTATGGAAACTCCCGAGTTGTGCTGTTTGACAACAATGGCAATTTCCGCCAAAATCTTGTACTAAACATTAAACCACAGGCAGTCGCTGTAACTGTTGCTGCTGGACAGGTAGAATTGGTGGTGACTTCTCTGCACAACAAAGTCTTCATCTTCGAATTAGGATACTTGTGATAGACTTTTCTAACATTCTAGCATTATATACGCATTGTATTGGTTATGTTTGAATGACCTCCTGCAAATATCCATGCAATGGAAATTTGTTGAAAGAAATAGTTACTGCTTTACATCATTCAGAATATAATTGTAAATCATGATTTTTTCATGGTACTTTTATATTCGCGGTTTTCATGGTTACTTCTGTACCGTAAACTTCGATCCTTTCCGTCAACAAATAATTTGCAGACTTTCTTTCTTCTGCACCTGCTAACACTGTGAACATATAGTTAAGAGAACATGTCCATTTTTCTCGGACCGTAAACTTTTCCTACCATGAACAAGTCTTTTCTTGCGGTCTAGACTAGAATTGAAAGAAACTTCTGAGATTTTGCGTATGTGTAACCTCTTTAGGCCACACCAATTTAATTTGTTGGTTCTCGGATTCGCCTCTTCGTTTTTTTCTGATTTGCAAAAAAAAAAAAAAATTTGATTCTGGTCCTGAATCAACTGAAAAATGCTCATGTTTTGCCCCCCAACAGTTGAGGAAAGTCCTTTTCTTCCTAGTTGTTACAGTTTTCCCATCTATCATTGCAGTGGTTTGATTAAAAGTTCAAAATTCAATGTTTAAATTTTAACCCAGCCTTTTGTGTTGACTTCATGGCTCATTTTGTAGCATTTAAGCCTATAATAGGATGCCTAGACCTGTTTTTATTTTTATTTTTTTTCGCCCTGTCGCTTCATATTTTTTCTGAAAAAATCCGAGAACCAACAAATTAAATTGGTGTGGCCTTATAACCACATGATGGTTTTATGTTTTGCTAAACAAGGATCTAAAATGGAGAACAAATGTTTATAACTTATATAAGGTTGTTGACCTGATTGACTCAGGTAATGTGGGCGACAAAGTTTTTTTCGTTAGGTCTCTGCAGGCAAGGAAGCAGGGGCATGGTTTTGTAGTGGATTTTTTGTAAATGTTGTCTTCAGGTTTTGCAGTGGTGATATTTTGTAGTGTCAGGACAAAGGAGCGTGTAGTGTGTTCTCTGTTTGTCTCCGGAACGATATCGATGGGATAGGGTTTGTTTGTGTGATTTTGCTATTGACCTAAGCTTGAGGTAAGTTTTTTTTTATTAAGCCAGAGTTACATTAATAGGACATTCAGTTATAGAACACTGAGATAGGGTTTGTTATGTGTGCTCTTGCTATTGATATCAATTTGGGGTAACTGTTCTTTTTGGTGTTGAGTTTATGAAATTCAATATGTGCTGAGTTAGTGAATATGCACGGTTGAGTCTGTCACAAAAAGCATCGTGACTATGTCGTAAAATTTCCGTACTCGTGTAATGTGTGTTTCTGTACTCCAACTTACGTATCACACACAGCCTTTGGTTCAAATACCAGCAAAACAACAGTCAAACTGTATACAGCAGCACATCTTTGACATCCTAAGCTTATACATGACCAAGGTATGATCATGTCATCGACCTCTTGTTAGTACTAAGTTAGTAAAGCATTCTATGTAACTAGTTTGGAAAAAGTCTAGTGATTCCTTGGGAATTCTATTTGTACTATTTACACTCATGCCTGTCTGTTTTACTCAGAAGCATTGTATTAATGACTCCTCATTGGAAGACCTAGCCAAGATTTTGTCAGAGTTTACCCCAACAATATCAAATATTAACAACATTCGGTGGGCAGTATTACTTGTACACCTGTGCTCTGTAATTTAGTGCAAACAAAAGACCTATTTTGGCTTGACAACATCTATTAGGTTTTATTGCCTACCTTTCTTTCTTTGTTTTGTTAACAGCAAATAAAATTCTTGGTGATCTGACTTCTTCGCAACTCCTTTGTCTTGTTTATATGACATTGATCAATGAGAATTGACATGTCCCGATTTTCTGGGCAACCTGGCTCATGATCAGAAGATAGTTGTACAACTTACAAGCCCCCTCTACCAAAGACACAGTGAATGACACTAATTTTGATGTGACAGATGCCACATGTATAAGGATGCAAAAGTGAGAGGCTTCAAAATTTACAGTATGGACTTTAAACTTACCAACAAATCCACCAGCCAGTGAACCAAGAAATACTAACCAGCACATTATCCTAGTGATAACAGACACCTTTGAGAGTTTGAATAGATACAGTGACTGCTCTTCGAATCCCTCCTAGCTTCCTTTCTCTCTTAATCTCCAAAAGCACAAGACAGTATCAAATTGGCCAGGCAGTATCCATTCGCCAGAGAGGGTCCATACGTATGCCACCATAACCTTGTCTAGTGCTACTTTCTGTAGCCTGGTAAGCAGACCGCCGTGAGCTCAGCGCTATCCCTTCGGCGTCGAGAGTGTCTGGGCCCGCCAACCAGGCCTTGATTACCGCGCTTCGTGGGGTGGGGGTGGGGGGGTACTTTTAGGTTTCTTCGCTCTAGGGTTGGCGGCAAAAGAAGACCAAGCGTAATACAGGAAGTCAGCGGATACAGGGAAACAGCTGGAGATAGGGCCGTGGTATAACTCGCCTGTGCTTGGTAAAGATCGGGGCAGGAAAATTACCGCCAAGCCGACAAAAGGTTTGGTACCCAGGCTAGACTTTCTGTAGATCCTTGGGTGGCGTATTGGACCCTCTCTGGCGAATGGACACTGCCTGGCCAATTTGATACCCTCTTTTGCCACCCTAGGATCTGCTTAGAGATTATTTCTCTCTGAGCAGCTGCCAAATTTGGCGCGGCTCCAACTCTGCAAAGTTCCCACCACACAGAGAACAGAGTCACTGAACCAGATAATTCAGCTGAGTCAAGCGGCTTGTTCTGCATTCAGGTGAGAGCATACTGGGCCACCAGGGGGCAGGGGTGATAACTAGGGGCACAACTAGCAGTGTGAGGGGATTCGTATATCAGAGGGACATTTTCTGTACATGTGAGGCATAGAATTATCCATTTAAATTCAGTTAATTGCAGATGATTAGGTCTATTTAATCAACATTATTTGTCAAGGAAAACTTTACAAGGGTTGAAGACAATATAATTCATAACATGACAGAAAAACTTTGCAAGCAATGTACACCTTTAAATTGTTTCTGAACTTAATTCGTCAAGTGATATTTATATGTTGCCAAGTGTAACACTTTCAAATTGACTTCAAGATTTGTCCTAGTAATACACACAGTACGATTGACATAATAAATGCACTACTAGCTACCGAAACGCCCATGTTTGGAGAACAAACCACAATGTGAAAATAAGAACTTCTTGAAGTTTCCTTAGAGCAGCGGTGACATCCTGTTGCCACAAGGAGTTTTCAAGTTCCTTTGTTTGAGGAAGAAACCTTTATGTGAAAAGGGAACATCTTGAAGTTTCCTTAAGTGCAGGGGTGATATCCTGTTTTCCCAAGGAGTTTTTAAGTTCCTTAGTTTGTTTGAACTTGAAGAAGAAACCTCTATGTGAAAAAGGAACATCTTGAAGTTTCCTTAAGTGCAGAAATCACATCCTGTTGTCTCACCCCCACATCCCAAAAACTGACCTCACTACAACAACTGACAAATCCCTGATTCCATTGGCTACTCTCCAAGCAGATGAATAGGTCAGTTTACTGTAAACTCATGCCAAAAAACAGTTACTCAAGCAACTGGATATGATTTTGAAAACGTCAGACGTTTCAGCTAGTATCCACTAGCTTTCGTCAGTGACTGAGAGACCAGAGGGGAAAGCAGGTTTATATACACAACCTGTTGATTGATATGCAAATAAAGTGAAGACAAATTTTTGGAAGTCGAAAAACGAACAAAAGTCAGACAAGTCAACTCACTTACTGTAAACTCACTTATAGTTTGCCCAGACTAACAATATTGCAGGACCTTCAGTAATATACGTATACTATAGTTACAGTAAGTGCAAAAATAAAACCATCACAAACATTTCAAGATCTAACTGTTGTATTTTCTGGTACTATGTGGGTTTTTCTGCCTTGACTTACATGGCCAAGTGTAGACTCCCTCATATCTCTCTCGTTCTATGGATGCTTGCTACACACAAACCATGGAAGAGAGATTATACCAAGGCTAAAATGACCAACAAAATCACCCCCACTGATCTCCTTGAAGACTAGGAGTTGGACCTGGTCCAGACCCCATGACAGTCAGGAGTGGGGACTGAAGTGGATGGAATGAGTCATTTCCACTGTCCAGGACCAGCTGGGAAAACGGCTATCTCTAGTCTAGATCTGCAGAGATGGTAGCCTCTGCCAGGCTTCAGGAGGCAGCTGGGAAGAGTAGAAATTGTCCAAATAGAGAGATAACATGCCAGGGTATGGTCTGCTAGAGAGTAACAGTTTTCCAGACCTGAACTGTACTCTCTAGTGGACTGAATCCCCTGGCATGTTACCTCTCTATTTCTCTATTTCATTTGGCCAATTTCTACTCTTTCCAGCCGCTCCCGAAGCCTGGTAGAGACTACTGAGATGGTTATCTTTGGTATGGCTGGTTGGCTGGTTAGTTATTGGTTTGTTATTGGTTTGTTGGTTGGTTGTTCTGTGAGTTGTTTGGTGGGTACAAAGATAAGGATGACTTAAACTGTGTTAAAGGCTTATCCATGGCCATGAGCATGACTTTTGTATAGCACAGGTGTGTTAAATACAGGTGTGATATGTATAGCACAGGTGTGTTACTTACGTGTAGGACAGATGTCTCCGTCCTGTAGCCAGCCTGGACAGCACCTGTACACCTGTCTGTACCTGGTCAGGTGTGTGTGAGTAGGACAGGTGTGTTACAGGTGTGTTAAAGGTGTGTTACAGGTGTAATACTTACGTGTAGGACAGACGTCTCCGTCCTGTAGCCAGCCTGGACAGCACCTGTACACCTGTCTGTACCTGGTCAGGTAACCAACTCTGTACATGGTGAAGTAAACGGTCCTGTAAGGGGAGAAATATTTAGTTAGTAGTAGCAGTAGCAGTACCGGTAGTAGTAGTAGTAGAAGAAGTAATAGTAGAAGTAGCAGTAGTAGTAGTAGAAGTAGTAGTAGTAGTAGTAGAAGTAGTAGTAGTAGTAGTAGTAGTAGTAGTAGTAGTTAAGTAGTAGGGGTAGCAGCAGTAGTAGTAGTAGTAGTAGTAGTAGTAGTAGTAGTAGTAGTAGTAACGTTAGTAGTAGTAGTAGCAGTAGTAGTAGCAGCAGCAGTAGTAGTAGTAGTAGTAGTAGTAGTAGTAGTAGCAGCAGCAGTAGTAGTAGTAGTAGTAGTAGTAGTAGTAGTAGTAGCAGTAGTAGTAGCAGCAGCAGTAGTAGTAGTAGTAGTAGTAGTAGTAGTAGTAGTAGTAGTAGTAATAGCAGTAGTAATAGTAGTAAACTATAATACATTTGTAGTAGTAGTAGTAGTAGTTGTTGTAGTTATGTAGTAGTAGTAGTTGTTGTAGTAGTAGTAGTAGTAGTAGACTGGTTTATTCCCACATTTCATTCATATGTACATGTCTGAACATCATGGTGGCCAATGCTATAGGGCTGAATTAATATTGTAGACTTTTCTTAAAACACTTCAAACACTTTTCATATGCTCTACACTAGACTGTGAACTCAAAACACATAATATACATGTAGTTAAAACAGTAATAAAAGTCCCACAGACAAGACAGTTTTAACCACTTCCTTTCTCCCCTCCTTCCTACCCAGACATACACCAACCCAACCCACACCTTTCCTTCCATTTAGACTGTAGGAAGACAGAGGATGTCTCTTTCTCCACACCCACTACATTACATTTAATTATCTGATCATGCAGACTGTATTTGAGTATGAGAGAGTCACTTGATAGAATACTCAGTCTGGTAACTATCTAAACTATCACAAAATGACAAGGAACATAATTCATAATGTACATGTACTGTTTAAAATATATATATATATATATATATATATACATATATATATATGTATAAAACTGTTAACAAGTAATGTACATTTGTTTGTACAAAAATAAATGATTGCAAACTGATGAGGTAAACTTTTCACTCTCATGTAAGCTTTAAAAGCTTGACAAAAAGATTGAAAGCTTATAATAATCATCATTAAAAGACTACACATATTCAGTGCTATTATATATCATATTTGTTGTGAATACCACAGGACTAATGTTTTAGCTGACTCCGTAGAGCACAGTAACTAAGACTGACAGGTCTATGTGTGAATGTAGGTCAGAGAAGACAGACAGATGTGGATGTGTCACCCAGTGATGGTACAGCACTCTCCTGATCCAACCACTGACATCAGGGGGGCAACTCTGACACCAAACATGCCAACATCTCGCCTCACTGTCTCCTGTGTGTTTGTGCTAACTGATCATGAAGGCCAGTAGAATTTACATGCTTGTTTCTTCAGATTTCTATAACTCAATAGCTTGAAAAAGATTCAGATCCACAAAATACTAAATACTAAAATAACTTTTCACTGATCACAAGAAAAATTCTTAAGCTTCTGACGCTAGTAGCAATAAGTTATGCACCATTCATTCATTCATTCATTCATTCATTCATTCATTCATTCATTCATTCATTCATTCATTCATTCATTCATTCATTCATTCATTCATTCATTCATTCATTCATTCATTCATTCATTCATTCATCCATCCATCCATCCATCCATCCTTCCATCCTGTAGCCTGGAGCTAAACTGTTATAACTGACTGAAGAAACAAGATACTAGTATATATAACAATCCTATGTCATTATTCATCCATCCATGCTTCCTTCCTTCCCTCTCTGCCTCCATTACCATAGGGAAGTAAGATGTAAGTTTCACAAGTACACAACTGTACTTAGTATGTATGTGTATGTCAGACAGAAAGAATTGTAGCCTGGAGCTAAACTGTTATCACAGGTTTGCGAAAGCTGCTGATGTACAAATAAGGTCAGATGAGCTTCTGACTTCTGTGTTTCCCCTTCTGTAAACTCAACTGACAGGAAATGTACAACTAATTAGTTTTCATCTGAGCCTTCAGGGCTTTGGTGGCCCCTTCCTAATCTCCAAGCAGATCTTAGGGTGGCAAAAGACAGCCAGGCAGTATCAATTTGGCCTATGGAACCCTCTCTGGCCAATGGATACTGCCCCGCCAATATGATACTGTCTTTTGCCACCCTAAGGTACTGTCTTGCTTCTTGCAGCCACCAAAAGATCTTCTTGGAGACTACGCCAAAAAACAGTTACTCAAGCAACTGGATATGATTTTGAAAACGTCAGACGTTTCAGCTAGTATCCACTAGCTTTCGTCAGTGACTGAGAGACCAGAGGGGAAAGCAGGTTTATAAGTACAACCTGTTGATTGATATGCAAATAAAGTGAAGACAAATTTTTGGAAGTCGAAAAAGGAACAAAAGTCAGACAAGTCAAGACAAAATGATGCAAATTAGTCTGAAAGCTCCTGTTATACAGAACAGGAGCTTAAGTGTTGTCTGTCCTCGGGGCTGGGAGTGCCAAATCCCAAGTGCCGGAAAGATCGACTCGTAGCCCCCCTTCCCTCGTTGAGGGTGGGGTTGTACATTCTTTCATATATTGCCTCTTTAACACCCCGTTCCCACCAGCGTGTTTCGCGGTCTAAGATATCCGTGGACTCGAGTTTGAAAGAGTGACCCTGGTTGTGTTGTAGGTGGTGGAAAATAGCTGAGGAGTAGCCGTTGGCACTAGGTCGGCAATGTTCTTTGTACCTTACTTTAAGCGGTCGACTTGTCTCTCCGATGTAGGTGTTGTTACAATTGGGCTCCTCACATTTGAGTCTGTAAATACATTCGCCTTGGTACCTTTGTGAGGTCGGTCCTTAGGGTGTACCAGTCTTTGTCTGAGGGTTGAGTGAGGTTTGAAGTTAGTGGCTATGTTGAAGTTTTTGGAAGATCCGTCGGAGTTTCTCAGATACTCCTTGGACATACGGAATAGTGATGTTGGCCTTGTTTTTGTTGGTCAATGGTTTGCACTTCTGGGTTTTCTTAGACTGATCTGAAGGTTTGAGCGCTTTGTTGAAAGTCCAGTTTTGGTAGCCACACTTAGCCAGGGCACCTCGGAGGTGTCTATGTTCGTCCGTTTTGGCTTGGTCTGAAGTGACAATGTTGTCTGCACGATGGAAGAGAGTTTTGATCACTGCTAGTTTGTGTTCCAAAGGGTGGTGGGAATCACTTTGGTATGAAACATGAACAACACTTAAGCTCCTGTTCTGTATAACAGGAGCTTTCAGACTAATTTGCATCATTTTGTCTTGACTTGTCTGACTTTTGTTCCTTTTTCGACTTCCAAAAATTTGTCTTCACTTTATTTGCATATCAATCAACAGGTTGTACTTATAAACCTGCTTTCCCCTCTGGTCTCTCAGTCACTGACGAAAGCTAGTGGATACTAGCTGAAACGTCTGACGTTTTCAAAATCATATCCAGTTGCTTGAGTAACTGTTTTTTGGCGTATCGTATTACCTGGATGTCTAACCTTCATCGACGTATCTTGGAGACTACTTTGGTTGTAGCTTGGATGAGTATTTAGCCTGGATGCCATCCTCCATAGTTTCCGCCGGCTCCCTAAATTGTCACTGTTCACAGAGCAGTTTGCTGTTGTTCATGTTTCATACCTTACCTTTTTTTCTGTTCTTCCCTTCCTAAGTTTGTATACTTACTTGGTTTTACACCTGACGAATGGTAGACACCCCCAGTCCCATGTACGAGTCTGTCTGGTCATCTGTGAAGTGGTGATGTGGGTACCTGTGTAGCTGTGGATGGGGAAATACATGTAACAGGCAATGTCAGTAACATTATATATTCTTCCATCTCTGTTGTACATTTGTTCTGCATAACTTTACAGTAGTTATAACACCCCAGTTTAAGCTGTGAGGTGGTGGGTATACGTACCTGTGTAGCTGTGGATGTAGGGATATAACAGGAGACATAATTGATAGTTTAATAAACTATGTACCATATATAGTACTGTAACATATATACGATGTTCATGTACACGCACAAGTCCGTCTGGTCATCTGTGAGGTGGTGATGTGGGTACCTGTGTAGCTGTGGATGGGGAACATCAGTATCTGATACTGTATAAAATATCTTTATGATGTTATGATGTTCATATTACAATACGTAGGTATATTTCAACCTACAAGTACAAGCAGTGGTACCAGGTGTGTTGAGAATAAACCATTTTTGATTGATTGATTGACTATGACTATTGTCAATGACTACGACTATGGTCAATGACTATTGTCAAGTTTGTCTGTTTCACATTATTATAAACCAAAACCGTCTTTAGGTACAAGTAGAACCCATGTACACATGTACATAAGCTGCCTAAGATTGGACTGTAAGGTTGGAACAACTCATACAAGGCCTCCAAGGATTTCCCTGACAAATTTTCTGAACTGTTAGGAAAGAAATTGAACAGCTTTATCATTTGGTCAAAACCTATGAGCTAGCATTTCTATATTCAAAACGACTGCTTTTCATGGTAACCTAGTTTCAGGACATAAAACTCTCAGAATTTTAACTTAGGGAATGTCACCTCACCTGTCTAGCACTAAGTAAGGTATTCCATAATGATTAATGACCTTAAGAAAACACGTCCCAGACAAGAGGCATCCTGCTCTGAACTTGACCTCTAAGGTTATCAGTGGTTCCAGGCCGTACCAAGGTCATGAGCTTTCTGTACAAACTTAGTCTGGAATTCAGCCGTTGTGAAGGCTCTAGCCGTCAGTGCCTCTTCAAAACGCACACAGCTTTGATAGCCTGGATCCTAGACTGTTTCCTGGGCCTAAACTGACCAGCTCCCCTGGCATGTATACATGTATCTGTATATTACTAGTATTAGGCTAGTCTCTACCAGACTAACTATGCTGGCTACATATATCCTAGTAGGAGAATATTTGCCAGGGGAGTTTGGCCGCCTTGTAGGTTTGACTGGCCATGCAGGAGGGAAAGAAACTACCTCCCCGCAGCCGGACTGCTCTGGCCAATTCTACTCTCCTTTTGTCGAATTCTATGATCCGTATTCCTGTAAAAAGGCCTAGTGGAGGCTAGTATAAGGCCAATTTCTCTCCAGCCGCTTCTGAAGCCTGTTAGAGGCTACGAACAGCTGGTGACCACAAGTTTCCTGTCTCTGTGTTTAGAAACCCTGTGGATGTCAACATTAGGCCACACCAATTTAATTTGTTGGTTCTCGGATTTAAAAAAAAAAAATGAAGCGACGGGGCGAAAAAAATAAATAAAAACAGGTCTAGGCATCCTATTATAGGCTTAAATGCTACAAAATGAGCCATGAAGTCAACACAAAAGGCTGGGTTAAAATTTAAACATTGAATTTTGAACTTTTAATCAAACCACTGCAATGATAGATGGGAAAACTGTAACAAATAGGAAGAAAAGGACTTTCCCCACCTTTTGGGGGTCAAAACATGAGCATTTTTCAGTTGATTCAGGACCAGAATCATTTTTTTTTTTTTTGTCAAATCAGAAAAAAACGAAGAGGCGAATCCGGGAACCAACAAATTAAATTGGTGTGGCCTTACCCCAGCACTTCCCAAAAACCAACAAAAGTGCTTTTTCACTGTGACACTGCTAGTAATGACTCCAGCTCAGGAAATGATGGGAAGAAAGTCAGCCAGGGAGATTAGAATGATAGATCATCGAATTGTTATCCTATCAATCTCAATTTGATGAATTTCTATAGAATTCTTTTCCGTCCATATACTAAGAAAAGGACTAAGAAAAGGAGACTGAAAATCACCTACCGGTAATATGTACTCTCCAAGCAGAGGTTGATGGGGAAGATCGTTTGCTTTTTGTACATGGCCCTTTTTTTGTCAATACCCCCACCGTAGCGAAAAAGGGCCATACAAAAACAAATGATCTTCCCCCATCAACCTCTGCTTGGAAAGTACCAAAATGTTCACTGTGGTTTGCATTTTTTGCATTCAGCTCTCTATTACAAATTCATGACACCACAAATACTAGTATGTCTTTCAAATATATAATACTAGTCTGCAACAATGCAGAATGAAATGTATGTTTCAACCACAAAATGTCTTTGAACTACTGTGAGATAAAATCACTGCAAAAGAAAACAACCTCTAGCTTTGCCAATTTCCATCCACAATAAGAACACAATCCTCACCATGGTAACCAAATCTCCATGGTGACGACAGTGCGCCAAGGAATGCCAAACAACAAACACTCATCAGCAAGTCTGACTTGCAAAGAACTTGGGTCAACTGTGCAGAAATCCTCCCACCCTGGTTGTTACATGGTTCATTTCAGATTAATTGGGCATCACTGGTACTGACTACTGAGAAAGAACTTGCATCATTTTTAGTTAGCCTAAAAACCTAGCCTCTACCAGGCTTCGGGAGGCCGCCCGAAAGAGTAGAAATTGGGCAAATAGAGAGATAACATGCCGGGGGAGTTGGTCCACTAGAGAGTACAGTTTTCTGCTCAACTATACTATAGCAGACTAACTCCACTGGCATGTTATCTTTCTATTTGACCAATTTCTACTCTTTCCAGTCGCCTCCCGAAGCCTGGTAGACACTATTAAAAACACTTCAAGAACATACTACCTGATACTGAACCATAATCTGTTGCTATATGGCTCAGTAACAACCTCTAAGAGTTTGGTCAACACACAAATATTTACTGTGCAAACAAACAGTGGATTCTCTTGTTTACATATGATGCACAATATAGGAGAGCTGTAAAAGGGTAAGACAGTTCATCTTTTAGCATATTTAGAAAATATATATACATTTAGGTATCCTTGTTGGATAATAACAAAATATCAATATATAATACACATCTGTTGAGGCCCTGTCCAGAGTATCAGATACAATTTTACTTTTTTAGAAACCCCCTTTCCAACCCCACAACTTCATATTATGATTCACTGCACTCTAGATTCGATTGACCTCATTTTTATTCTGTAATTAGCTTTCTTTATCCCCGACCTAGATGCCTTATCACAACATTTGATACTGTACTCCACTAGATTAACAACATGGGCTGAAAAATAATGAAATAAAGCCAAATCAAGGAATAATTTGCCTGAAGAATTAGGCCATGATAAGGTTTCATTTGCCTATACTGTTCTCAGGGGTTTTAATGTGGACATGTACAAACTCACTACCAGTAGTCTCCACCAGACTACTTTGCAGGCTGAATAAACAGTAGAAATCTGCCTAAAATGCCTCTATGCAGGCAAACTGGACCCTCTATGGCTGGCCAACTCTCCTGGCCAGCTACATTCTTTTAAGGCCTATTTCTACTGTTTAATATTTCAGCCTGCAAAAGAGTCTGGTGGAGACTAAGAAATCATGATCACACCTTTGGCCCTGTTTTGGAAGCCTCCATATTCGTCCATAGCCTGCAAAAACTGTGGGGGGGGGGGGTCTTCAGGGTCTTTGGGAGCTTTCATGTGCTATTTTCTGATTGCATATAGACAGCATAGCCGGTCTGGTTGAATGACCAACTGAGCTAATCAGAAAACAGCCGAAGACCACCAACCCACAGTTCTATAAGCCTGCTACGGAGGCTAATCAGAAAACAGCCGAAGACCACCAAACCCCCAGTTCTATAAGCCTGCTACGGAGGCTAATCAGAAAACAGCCGAAGACCACCAAACCCCCAGTTCTATAAGCCTGCTACGGAGGCTACTATTTTGGCCAATTTCTACGATCCATAACACCTTAGGAAGGCGTTGAGGTGCATAAACTAGCGTTATGGCCGGTAAGACCCAGAAACGTGTGAAATTCCTGTCCGCCAGTACTCTGTAATTGTTCCACGCTAAAATCAACAAACGTTGCCTACTTACGAATGAATGGGATATATGGGGGCGTAGTCTTTGGTTTCGCACGACAAACACTAAAACCTTTCATACATTAGCCTCCATAGCATGCCAAAAACTGGGGGTTTGGGGGGTCTTCATGGTCTTTGGGAGCTTTTATGTGGTATTTTCTGATTGCATATAGACAACATAGCCGGCCTGGTTGTTGTTAGAGCCGAAGACCACCAAACCCACAGTTCTATAAGCCTGCTACAGAGGCTATCATACATTGTCAACGACGAAACTTGTACCAGTTTCAGTAGCACATGTTTTCCTATGATACCCTCGGTTTTTACGCAGATCTACCGAAAAAATCAATATTTCTGCGGTGGATTATATGCATGTACTCGAACAGCGAGTGAGTCAGGTATTTAAATCGCCAGGGTCAAACTACCCATGAATATTTTTCTTCGTACAGTCATCGGTTTACTTTTGTGGTTTACGGAAAGGAATTATACAGTTTACCACCAGTTGGTATATACAAACAATATTATCAGCAATTCCCTTGTTTATCAACATATAAAATCTCGTGGCCAAACCGACAAATTTACTCCGTCTGTTTTGGATCAAATTTCAAGGAAGCCTTGCAAGCTTGGAGTTTTTTTTATTCCAGTACGGGGCATCTAGATTCCAGCTTTAAGTCTTGAAAACTAAAACTGAAAACCTGAATTGTTCAGAATCAAGAGAAGTTGTTGAAAATCACGTGATACGCCACACAAACACAGCTCAAGCCTTTACAAAAGAAAACAAATTACAATTCTGGCCCCCAAAGTTAGACACCCTATAGCTTGGGGCAAGGACACTTCACAACAAAAACCTCACCAAATCTGTCGATTAAATCTTACCTTTCGCTGTACGCACAGACGTTTATTCCATGTGGATGCAACTCCTGTGCCGCTGATAACTTCCCCCAGCACGAAATACACAAGAAAACCGCTAAAACTTTCCATAAAACGCGAAAATTCCGACAGAATCGCCAGTCCCCTTTCGACTCCATCTTCGTTTCTCCACTTCCAAAAAAGTTTCTCCTAAGGTCAAAGGTCGGTGACCTGCCAGACCTTGACCCTGCGTTTCCTAAACGAAATCTTTTTAAATTGACTAAAAAGAATGTAGAGTTTTCAATACAGCTCGGTTAAAGCCTGACCTAGAGGCCTGAAAGAAACCGGAGCGTCTGACGGTAGAGTGTTTTTCCTCGCACTGTGACGCGAATATAGAAAATATGACTCACTTCCGCTTCAATGGTACAGTCCGATTCCCGCCAGATTTGGACACGTGCCCTGCGTTCTGATTTCGGGCCGTACCAAGTGCAGGGGTGCCAGAGTTAGTATACAGTGCAATTGTACGGAATGCAGTGCAATTTTACTAGTATACAGTGCAATTTTACGAAATACAGTGCAATCGTATTAGTATACATGTTTTTACTATTAACTGTGTAACGTTACTAGTATTAAAATTGCACTGTATACTAGTACGATTGCAGTGTATTTCGTAAAATTGCACTGTATACTAGTAAAATTGCACTGTATACTAGTACGATTGCACTGTATTTCCTAAAATTGCCCTGTATACTAGTAAAATTGCACTGTATACTAGTAAAATTGCACTGTATTCCGTAAAATTGCACTGTATTCCGTAAAATTGCACTGTATTCCCTTAAATTGCACTGTATTCCGTAAAATTGCACTGTATATTCCGGCACCCCTGAAGGGGGAGGTTGGAGTGGGGGGTATATTAAAACTGTCAATGTGTATTTGAACTTGAGGGCGTGTGTTGAGGGAGAAACAAATACTAGTAGGTTGAGCAAATAGGAGGTCTTACTCTAAAAGTCAACTTGAATTGTAAAATTGTCGATGTGCTGAATAACGATTTGAATATAACGTTGCCTTCAATTCTAATCTCCAAGCAGATCCTAGGGTGCCAAAGTCACTATCAAATTGGCCAGGCAGCATCCATTGGCCCATACGCCACCCAAGGACCCTCTCTGGCCAATGGATACTGCCTGGCCAATTTGATAGTGTCTTTTGCCACCCTAGGATCTGCTTGGAAATTTGTGTTTTGCCAGATGTGTTGTGCTGACAGACTGGGTACCAGGTACGGAGACAGCCGAGGCCACACAGGACACGCGCCAAACCCGCAAATTAACTCACACCACCTGTTCTCTCTTCTCAAAATAAGGGCTGAAAATGTCAAGAATAAACTGCAAACAAAAGAAAATTTTTAAGATAGCTATAGTATTATAATACGAATAGCATAGCATTGAAAAGACGAAGAAAGAAAAGAAATGAAAAGAAGAAGAAGAAAAGACGCACAACTTTTGTAATATAATATAACGCAATCTTTTGTTTGTTTGTTTGTTTGTTTGTTTACTTTAGTTTCTTGACTTTTCCTTGGGTTTGGAGTCTGGACTTGTACAGTGGACGTTTTTACAGTTATCATCATATCCACTATGTATTTGTATTAGGAATGCGGCGGTGCCATGTTGCAGCGACATCTATCGAAATGATTAAGGACTGCAGTTCACCTATCAGTAAGACCATCCCTTACAAAACCCATTTAGACATCATAGATATTAAATATAGCCAGGATAGGACATGCAACATGTATATTATGTGGCAAGTGGCAGGACAGAGTTCGAGGGAGTGGTCACCACATACTAGCACATGAAATGTAAAAAGAAGAAACAGTGTTACGTTTGGCTCGGGAAGGTATAAAAGTCATAAAACAGTATGCATTTGCTTTGAAAATGTTAGCCAGAACCGTGTTTTTATCCAGAACCGCGCCTTGTCCTAACTCTAACCCATTCAGGCATAGAACTAGATAGGCTACACAGTTCTGGATACGGTAGGGGTATGGACTTTGTTTAGAGCAATTGCGAACGCTTACAACGCTATAATGACGAACTGTGCCTTGACAGAACACAATACCAAAATCGTCTTTACTCAGATAATCTTTACTCCAAACACACCGCGTTTTGTAACTAACACGTACTGGCAGTCATGCATGGAAAAGAGTGAGTACCGATCTAAAGGCGGCCTTGCTAAAGTGGTCTTTGTTTAGTTAGCTATGTATACATCTCTTTTAGATGGCTTGTCAGCCGAAAATGGGTTAGAATGGGCGCCGTTCGGTGCCCAATGGGCGTTATGACAAGTTTGCTAAAGCTCTATATGCTTCTTGTTCAACAATAGACAGTGTTTAAATAGCCGCATTGTTGTATTAACGTCTTAGTGTTCTATACGTCCGTGAATAGTTTCATCAGGTTGGTAAGACACTGAGTGAGGAGATTCTTTTTACACAACCAAGTCTTTTATTCAGCCGACGTTTCGGTGACCGCCTGTCACCTCCCTCAGGGCAATTCTATATGGAATACATCTAAAGCAACGACACCTGTGCTGCAGTGTAATGTGAACCAGTCAGAATTGCCCTGAGGAAGGTGACAGAAGGTCACCGAAACGTTGGCTGAATAAAACACTTGGTTGTGTAAAAAATCGCCAGGTTAGGTTAAGACACCTGCCACACATCCAGGACATTCGCAAGACTTCTCCCGACAGCTCCCCAACCAACGTCGGCACTGGGTTGGGAGCAGCCTATATCTACATGTCAAGTAATATTGGTTTTACTTTTAGTTTGTTGCTAAAAATTCCCATCACATAACCGAAAAAGTTAAACACAAAGCTGCAAATACCAAGTAGGTACCAGTCATGTCCCATGCCATTCACTCAAATAGCAAATAACAATTCAGTCATCAATCCATCTTTATTAAACTACGTTTCCACAATGTCTAAAGATTGTACAAAGGCTTATTTAAATTTGAATTATTTTTTTTACAATGAAGCCTTCACACAAATAACCTTATACAGTAACAACTTAGCAACAAATATCTTCTGGTCAAAAACGTAATTTGTTATTTGGCTTGAGGTTTAATTTACGAAACACATAAAACATCAAATCATGGAATACAAAGCATATCAACGTATACCTTCATCAGTATGTCTTTTTTTACACTCAAATATTGGGTTAAATCTGTACATATTACATATTGCCCTGTGGAGGAATTCAATACAAACATCACACTTATTTTTACATGTCAAATGGCTGATAGAAGGTCAAGTAACGCGTTACATTCAACAGCGTTGGAATTAACTATTTGAAATTTCATTTATGGTCATGGAAGCTTCGGTTTACTCAGGTTAACTTACTGACAGGAAGTAAGGTCAAAGGTCCAAAAGGTTATCGCTTTTCCTGTCTTCAATTTCGCGCTATATTCATGTCTATTGCCTTTTTGTTGACAGTGAAAATTTACAAATTGCATACAAGTTATCAGATTTAGAAAAAAAACCTCGAAATTCGCAAAAACAAACTATCTCGTATTTTCAATGGTAGTGCTAACTAACTGTGGACAAGTCTGAGATATATACACACTTTCTGTAAACCAAAAGAAAATCCGCCTTGTTTGGTTGATATTTTATCCTGTGAACACAACATATATTTTGATGGTTGTGACACGTCAACCAGCTATGCCTCCATTTAATGCACTAACTCTACGTTCCCCATTGCAATGTTCGGGTAAACATTTCACTATCACGATCTCCATCTTCATTTGGCCAATTGGCTAACTCCCCTTGCGCTACAGAATCTGCTTGGCGATTACGTTGACGGGATGTGGCGTCATCACCGGATGTAAAGTCATGACAGCATGTGACATCATCACCGGATGTGACGTTGCCAGCGGAAGTGACGTCGTCTCAGGCGACCTTTTCCTCAGGAATGGTGGTGAGCGCGAGGAACTTGGCCTTCATGTCGAGCGTGGCCTGCACGTGATGCGTGTCCTGAACCGGCTTGATCTGGCTCTTCTGCTTGTTGGTCCGCTCCAGCTCCCGTCTGCGCATGCTCCGCAGGTTCTCCCCCTCCTTCTCCTCCTTCTCGCTGGCGGCGAGTTCGAGCTGCGCGTGCGCGACCTCCTGAAGGTCACGTTCCATGTCCTCAAGGACGGCCTTCTCCACTCGCACCTGGGGGAGGGGGAGAACATTGCAACATGATGTAACCCAACACTAGTTACCATGGTGACAGACGTCTGGTTCAGGTCATTGACCTTATTGGTTTGGAGAAGAAGAAGAAGAGGAAGAAAAAAGACACAATAACCATGAAGAAGCCAACAGTTGTTTGGAGTATCATTGGTTCAGTCAAAGACAAACCAAACAACCATGTTGTTCCCATGATGCATCACTCCATCTAACTCAAAGAAGGAAGGATGTTAATGTTAGTGCGCATGCGCATATGTATAAAAGTTAGTTATGTTAATTCAGGTCCGTTGACTATCTAGTATAGGTGACAATCGCGACATCATCAACGCATGCGCTTTATAGACCCTGGCTGATGAATCATGCGCGTGCATGTCATGTTCTACGCATGCCCAGAATCTAGAATGAATGGAAACAATCTTGAAAATCATTCCCGGCATGCATCAGGACTGCCCTATATCCCAATAACTCACCACTTCCGGATCTATTTCGTCCTCTGACGTTGATTCTATTTTCGTCTTCAGCAATCTCACCTGACACATATATGACGACAGTAGTTCAAATGTATCTGTTATAACTTAGCTGTCACCCCCCCCCCTTTTTCCAAAACAATGACAACTAGAAAGCTTTAACATTTGCAAAGCAAAGGCATAATCTTCTAACCTTCACATGGTCTAGCCTAACAAACTATTCTTACTCAAACACATTCATATATGGTGACCAGCCCCTGCAACTCTGTCCTGCCACTTGCTACATAATGTAACCCGACACCACCAGTTACCATGGTGTCACTGTCAGCGGTCTAGCCCAGGCCATTGACCTTTTTTACAAGCGGTAGTAGTAGCAGGAGAAGAAGAAGAAGAGCAAATCAGTAATCTTTGTTCTTTTTTTCTTAGCAACCAATATCTCCTTAGAAACTGCATTTTCAAGACAAGTTAAACGCAGATTAAGAAGATGAGATGAAGATAAGAACTCACCTCCTTCATCTTCCGTACAGCCTCCTCCAGTGCTCGCTCCGTCATGAAGTTTCTCCGCTCCATCAACTCGTTCTCCCGCTCCAGCCGGTGGAGTCTTTCCTCCGCTAGCATCTTCCGCCGGGCCTCGTCCTCTTTCTGAGGGAGGGTAGGAGAGCATGATTCTGGTCATACAACAAGACAATAAGTCCCATCAAGAGACTGGTTCTCAGTAATTTGTCACGGTCGATTTGTGTACATGTTCAAAGCTGTCAGTTGAATGGAAGGTAACGTCAGCACCAAGGACAGTGGAGATCAAAACATGGGCCTCAAAAGTATTTAGAGTGGTGTAGCGTATTACATAGACATTGTGAGGTTGGACAATAAAAGTGGTGTAGTGTAATGGTCTGATGTAGCGATTCGTTCATTCATAAAGAATTGTTCATTGATTCATTCATAAAGAATTGTTCATTGATTCATTCATAAAGAATTGTTCATTGATTCATTCATTTGTGTCGTAATTGCTTCACACATCCATGCATCCTTTCAGTAGTACTTTGTGAACGTGACAATTTACAATTTTTGGCATCTTCTGCGCCATACCTGTTTTTGAAGAAGTTGGACTTTCTTCGCGGCTTCTTTCGCCTCCTTCTGCGCTTCTTCATTCTCCTCCTCAAGTTTTCGCTGCTGGTTCTTAAACTTCTTCACCTCCTTGTCAACTTCGAACTTCATCTTGGCCTATAACCCGGAACCGGAAATAACGTCATAGTTATCTTGGTATATTTATTCATTTCAATGTTTGAAGCTAAAGTTGATTAATGAGTTGTTTTTCCAGTCGTTTTTTTTTTGGTCGTTTGTCTCAGAACCAAGAGGTCCCGGGTTTGAATCCTACCATGTCACCAACTCCCTTGGGAAAGGCACTTAACGCGACTTTCCTCGATCACTTTGCTACGGTGTTAATGAGTATATATGCCAGAATGGCCAGTATTATGATCGTGGGCACTTAAAGAAAAACCAAGACTCTAAACCAGGAGAAGACAACGTGAAGAGGTGAGCAATCACCTGTTTTGTCTTCCCCTCTATTTTGTAATGGAAAAGCTAAAAATTAGAAAAATAAAATACAGATATAAAAAGAAATACACTCACCTGTTGTGCGTTGAGTTTCTTCCTCAGCAGCTCGTTACTCCTTAAGAGTCTCTTACATTCCAAAGTCTTTTCCTGCAGCTTAGACTGCAGGTCCTTAATTCTCTGCGAGTTCCGATGGTCCTTCGCGACCGAGTCGTCCTTAACTCCTCTCAACTTCGCCACGGCTGCGTCCCTTTCCTTCGTGATGCTCTGTTTCTCCTGTAGAGCTTTCGTCAGCTTCTGCTCGAGATCTTGTTTGGCTCTCTCGTGTTCTTCCATCGTTGTCTTTAAGTCTGCGTACAGCCCTCGCGTCTCTTCCTCCGCGAGTTTTAAGGCGATCTTGAGTTCTTCGTTGTCCAGACCCTCGTATGGGTCGATTTCCGGTTCCTCCTCCGTCACTTCCGGTCTCCCTCCGGTTGCCATGGTAACGGCTTGGTTGTGTTTTCCTCTAGTTATAATTTGTTGTCGAAGAGCTGTAATTAAAAGGAATAATATTAATGTTACTTATCTCAAGAAGTCAACCCAGCTAGCAGGGTTCGAAATACCTGCACCTAATCTGCACCCTCCCTGTAACTTGTTATGGGTACATACATGTGTAATGTAGAATTCAAACGGTTTCTTAACAGTTACAGTTCCAAGTTTGATGGATACCCCATATTAAATCTATTTTTAGTACAGTAGGCCTGGTGGAGGCTAGCTACTAGTCCCATTTCCCTATCCTCTACCAGGCTTCGGGGGAGGCTGGAAAGAGTAGAAATTGGCCAAATAGATAGATAACATGCCAGGGGAGTTGGTCCGCTATAGAGTACAGTTTGCCTCACCGCACTCTCTAGCTGAACAATCCCCCGGTATGTTATCTCTCTATTTGGCCTATTTCTTCTCTTTCCAGCCGCCTCCCAAAGCCTGGGAGAGGCTAAGGCAGCCAGCTTACGACACCAGCGCGCTAGCCACTACTCCAAAAGGTCCGGGCCCATTAGAATGGATCTGTTAGCGGCGCTCGAACCCCACTGTTACCCTACTCCCTTTTTTCGTTTTCGAAAGCTAATCCTCTAACAACAACAGTCCGCTCCCCCGGTGCGGGTCAGGCCCACCTGCCAGTTTAGGCGTCTTTTCTCTCAAGTGCTCCTTCAGAAGCTCCTTGAGAAACGTCTCAAGACCCTTTCTGAAGTAACCAGCGCCAAGCCGAGCCGCTCAAGTGGGAAGGATTAATGTGGGGGGAGAACAACATTCGGATTCACACGGGAAAGTTCTTATGTCAAATATACGTATGGTTGTTTAAAGTTAAAACTTTTGGTCCAACACAAAAAAATTCTCTCACCTACAGCTTTTGACTAGTCACTCTGGTCTTCCTCAGTAGAATGACCAAGTGAGGCTGTTCTTGGATTTGTATTTAGATTTTATCTTTTTATTATCTTTAGAGAAAGGAAAAGGACAATGTGAGGTTACACTCAAGTTTAACTGTTACAACTGATTTAAGTTATAACTTATTTTAGCGCCAAACCGAGCCGCTCAAGTGGGGAGGATTAATGTGGGGGGAGAACAGCATTCGGTTTCACACGGGAACATTCTCACGTTAAATCTATGTTATGGTTTTACTTGGATTTCTACCTAGAATTTACATAACTGTATATCTCGTTCCAGTCCACCACACCATCCGACTACAATATTAGTAAGATGCAGGCCTAGTGTTTTTGTGTTTCATGCCCTATTCGTTTATCCGTATGTATGCAATTGCGCGCGTTTTTTCCGTGTATCCATAAAATGTAAAGACGACGCAATTCAGGAGCACTATGTACTCCTGCTTTGTTGATTGATTTGAATAAAATTGAAATATTTATTTTCTAAACTTAAAGTTTGGACAAAGGAGAATGCCAATGTAATGTTACAATCAAGTTACAAGGTATTTTATAACAACAATATTGATAGAGTGATTTGTACAGATTTTAACTTTAATAGTCCCAACTATGGTTAAGGATATAGAATAACCTTCACAGTTCGGCAAAATACACAACTATACGACAAACCACACAACTATCCCAAGAATGCGCTCAATTTGTGACCGTATGACGTGTGAACCATTAGTAACACCTCGTTGTAACAAAGCTTGGTGACATACTAGTACGTGTAGGAATCACGGACCATTTAGTTCGTATGTATAATGGACACGTCACGCCTTGAAATGCACTTCATGCACGACTGATCTTTATTCTAGCAGAGCAAAAGTTGCTAAAAACAACAGTTACTAAAGCAACTGGATATGATTTTGGAAACGGTCAGACGTTGCTCCAGTTGCTTGAGTAACTGTTTTTTTGCAGTGATTATTACCTGGATGTCTAACCTTTACCGACGCAGCATTGAGTTAGTATTGAATGCGTATCACATATAAACAACAATGTACAGCATGAAAGTAGCCCACAGTAAAGATACGGAAATGCCGCACTATCAAAGCCCATACGGGGAACGCAACAACAGAAAATATTGACTGAAAAAACATCGCCAAACTCCCACGCGGTGCCTACTTAAGGCGGGCGGAGGAAAAGTAGTCTCAACCAGGCTCCTTTGCAGGCTGAATGAATAGTAGAAATTGGCCTAAAAAGAATGTAGCTGGCCAGGAGAGCTGGCCGGCTATAGAGGGTCCAGTTTGCCTGGCCAGCTACATTCTTTTTAGGCCAATTTCTACTATTCATTCAGCCTGCAAAGGAGTCTGGTGGAGACTACCCAAGAATAGGGACCCAAGAGCAACTATGACAGACAGGATGCTATCAACAATTTGTAAAGCGATGCACTCAACATACTCCTTGGGAAAGGCACTTGACACGACTTTCCTCACTTAACTCCAGTGAAAATGAGTATTGTCGTTGGTGGCGACATACATAAGTTGATATAACTTGAGTGTGCTGTCTAGTCACGAAATGTTGGAACAAATAGAAAACCTCTACGGTAACATCCTACACTACAAGACTGTTTACAAAGCCCTGCTACTTAAGTTTCCATCAGTGCTTCTCCAACAGACGTTAACGGTAGAAATTACAACATAACTCACCCGCGTGCAGACAGACAGCCGTCTGTACCTTACAGTATACTCTTACGTTCCGTCATGGGAAAGGCATTAAGCAACATATACAGCTAGTATAGGGGGTGCCAAAGAATTCATTTTAGTTGTACGGAATTCATACAAATTTTACAGAATCCATACGATGCATTACTTGGAAACATACGATCCTTTGGTGATCCAGGCGCAGGTTACCAAATTAGTAAGGATCGTATGTATTCCGTAAAATTCGTATGTTTCTGATAATGGATGTCCTTATGTCCTACCTGGGCCGCGATTACGTTCGATACGGGCGTTCCGGCCCGTGTGATAACTAGCGGTACAGCCCGGGGGTTCTTTACGCGTTGGGCCCGGGGCTTCCAAATGCTCCGTGGAACGATTCGAACGCGTTTCGGCCTAACCGCGTGCACCGATTTCGAAATTCGAATACAAAATTCGGACGTTGGAATTGATGTTGTCGCATTTTTTGGGTTTAGGGACACCAAATTTTCGCTCATTTCGCATTGAAAGGCGCGTTTTCTTGGGTGGGTATGACATAAATAAAATACAACACGGTGTATTCCGCATCACCCTCGG
>NW_017803490.1:8271592-8297246 GCF_001625305.1 Branchiostoma belcheri | reverse complement strand
ACCCGTCCGGTCCCAGCCCTCCGCGGATCGGATCTCCCTCCGGCCTTCGGCCGTCGGGCGATCCGACGCGCGGTCGGGCTGGTACCTCGGGCGATACGGAATACACCGTGTTGTATTCTATATGTATGTATTTTGTGAAATTCGTATGTTTCCTTGTGACGAATAGTATGTGTTTCGTAAAATTCGTATGAATTCCATAAAATCCGCATGAATTCTTTGGCACCCCTGATATAGGATAGCAAAGTGGAAAAATAACCAGAAAGGCTAGTTGTCAATATTTATCACATTTGAAGGATAGGCATAACAGGTGACTATCATGATCTTTTCAAGATGCCAACCTGGAGACCTGACTGTACGATTTATGTACTATATTTGTGTGGTAGATTTTTTAACATGCTCAAAATGTGGCTGTATAAACACGGGGGCTTTACGACCCACCATCAGAGAGTAAGCTAGGTACTCATTTTTGAGTCGGAGCCTTTTCAAAGGGAACAACATTAGGCCCTGACAGATATCCGAACCCAGAACCTAAGTTATATATGCTAAATCAACAACCCCGAGTAACCAAAATAACACCTGGCCACCTTTGCCCTACATAATGTATTTCTGTATTATTATCTATGCCTGAACCATCATACTGTTACTTCCCTACTAATAATTACCGCATGATACAATCACTATGGCGACTTATGATGTAAAATTGAATAATTAAGCGACACAATATTTCTGTAGAATCAAAGTTTTGGGCTTAGGTTTGATGTCAACATTATTGTCTTTTTGAGAACATTTATGTAAAGCAAATGTGTTTCAAATGAGCTTAATTAGCTAGTAAAGACTAAGAATGGAAGTACAAGATGTTAGGAATGTACGATACATTTGAAAGGGTTTAGAAGTATGTGACAAGGAAACGACGGTACAGGTAAATGTGACAAAAACATGGCCAAAACCCGGAACAAAAATTGACAAAGCAATTGCAACAAATTAACTGTACTAGTAGAACCACAGAAAAACGTCCTCGATGTATAGTAATTCTCCTTTCAGCTTTCTGAAGTTCTTAAATTGATACAATAAGGATAAAAGCCACATCACTAGTGTCACAACGTAGCACAAGGCTGAAACGCCACACGAAGAAAAACAAGGTCCCAATCGTGACGTCAAAACAGTCACACACAAAAACCATCGCTACAAACCTTCTAACGCTACAAACTGTTCACAAACGTTACCTAGTTGTCAGGACGTACCTTTGCGAAGCCGAGAACTCTTTTTAACATCCAGTCCTGGTAAGTTATAGTAGAAAACTACCAGTACCAAATGGACGCAGCCTGCCGAAAACAGCGCCAAACAACGTGGAAACTATAACGTTGCTAGCCTGTCAAGCCACGCCTACAATGTATTGCGGCAGCTAGCGGTACTGCATCTCGAGCCTAAAGCTATCAGTCGACGCGTATCCATAACTGTGTCTGGGGCAATCTACGTTCTTGGATACGCGAACACTAACGTTACTAGTATCCAGAACCGTGCCCGATCCTAACTCTAACCCATTCAGGCATAGAACTAGATAGGCACGGTTCTGGGTACAACAGAGACTATCCAGAACCATGCCTGATCCTAATCCTAACCCATTCAGACATAGAACTAGATGTGAATGGTTTATTTGACATTTCCCTCACATATATCACACTTGCAGTCCTAAGACTGAATTATCGTGATAATACATACATACATACATAGGCACGGTCGTGGATACAATACCACAGCAATACTCGATGTTAAATAATCGGTAAAACGGCACTTGGAAAGATAACGGTGTTTGGAGAGCCGGGTCGTGAGAAAGGTTCGATAAGAACATGTGTGAGTGTACATGAAGGTATGTGGTTCGTGTAAGATGGGGAAATGGATACGGAGAACAGCTAGCTATACTAGTAACATTAGTGTATATGTACGCATACTATCCAGGCACAGTTCTGGATACGCGTCGTCTTGGGCATGGTTCTGGATAAAGCACGGTTCTGGATAAGCGTGGACTAGTCAGAACTGTGCCTGAGAATGGTTCTGGATAAAGCGTGGCTCTGGATACCCCAGACATAGTTCTGCCTAAGCATGGTTCTGGATACACTAGCACGGTTCTGGATACGCCTGGAACATCCAGAGCCAAGCCCGAACACGGTTCTGGCTAGAACTAGCCTCTACCAGGCTTCGGGAGGCGGCTGGAAAGAGTAGAAATCGGCCAAATAGCGAGATAACATGCAAGGGGAGTTGGTCTGCTCTCGGGAGCGGCAAACTGTTCTCTCCGGCAGACCAACTTCCTTAGCATGCTATCTCTCTATTTGGCTGATTTCTACTATTTCCAGCCGCCTCCCGAAGCCTGGTAGAGGCTAGTTACAACAAGCCACCCACACTTAGAGCGCTGAACGCTGCGCAGGTTGTACCTATCAGGCATGTTTGCCATTCTGTCCGCCACGGTTGAACTGCGAGGAAAGGGCAGTCATTGTTCCGTTGAGAAAGCAGTCAGTGTTGTGTTGGGCTGACACCCGTAACGAACAAACGACCCTACCCTGAACGCTAGTAACCTCCGTAGCGGGCTTATAGAACTGGGGGTTTGGTGGTCTTCGGCTGTTTTCTGATTAGCCTCCGTAGCAGGCTTATAGAACTGGGGGTTTGGTGGTCTTCGGCTGTTTTCTGATTAGCCCAGTTCTAAAAAAACGGTGGTAATTCAACCAGACCGGCTATGCTGTCTATATGCAATCAGAAAATAGCACATAAAAGCTCCCAAAGACCATAAAGACCCCCAAACCCCCAGTTTTTGGCATGCTGTGGAGGCTAGAACGCTAGTGTTGTGTTAGGCCACACCGAGTAATTTTGTATGGATGACGTCCGCGCGGGCATTGATGTTGCAGTCATCCATATTGTATCCAGAACCGTGCCTATCCAGTTCTAAAGCTAATTTTTGGGTTAGGGTTAGGATCAGGCATGGTTCAGGATAGTTCTCCACGTATCCAAGAACGTAGATTAGCCCCAGGCACTGTTCTGGATACGCGTGGGCTATCCAGAAACGTGCCTGAGCAAGAGTCTGGATAAAGCACTATTCTGGATACAATCAAAATGTGGTGTCCCTAGAATTTGACTAAATTGTGGTGCCCCTAGAATTTGACCAAATTTGGACTATCCAGAATCATGCTTGAGCAAGGTTCTGGATAAAGCACGATTCTGGATACAATCAAAATGTAACTGTCCCAAGAATTTCCAAAATTGGACTATCCAGAATCGTGCTTGAGCATAGTTCTGGATAAAGTACGATTCTGGATACAACAATATGTAGTGTCCCAAGAATTTGGCCAAGCACACTGGGCCTTAGCGCCAAAGCTATTACATGTTATGAGTGTTTGCTTCCTTGTTTGAGAAGCTCTTTCTGGTTGACATGTGCCCTATGATTGAATGTTGAAACAGGGAAATATATTTGCTCAATTCGCTATTTGCTTACTACAAGATTTTTTTGTAATGACATATGTAGATTGCAAATAACGATGATGAACCTTTTCTATGATTAATGAATTTGGAACAATGACAACAAAGTCATTATTTAGAACTATAAGCGTAAAATGCAGTTAGGACCTCTTTTTTTCTAGCCAGCAATCGCTGAGATACCATCATAAACGACCAAAATTGGATTCGTGGAACCCTTGATTGTTTTATAGTTGAAATGTGATGCACAATATGTGCTAAAGATAATTTAAGAGGCACCACCCACAAAAACCCACAAAAAAGTTTTAAAAATCGCTATTTTTTTGTATGAAATTCGTTGACCTATCTTTCAAATCAAATGTTTAGTCACTCATCTGTCGCCAATACAAAGGCACAGGTACTCAAGATTAGCCTCTACCAGGCTTCGGGAGGCAGCTGGAAAGAGTAGAAATTGGCCAAATAGAGAGATAACATACCAGGGGAGTTGGCCTGCTAGAGATTACAGTTTGTTGGTTGCAAAATGTACCCTCTCTGGCCGGCTAACTCCCCTGGTATTGTATTTCCTTCATCTTGGCCAATTTCTAGTATTTTTCCAGCTATCCGCGGTGCCTGGTAGAGGCTAACAACTCAAGATAACTTCAAAAGTCATAAAAGATCATACTTACTTCTAGTCCCATCCAGTCACTGTGAAATCCCTCCCAAGTCTTCCCCTCCCCACGCTTTGCGTTCGCCTTTTCCAATCGATAAGTACAGTCAATATGTACCCAGCTATCGACCAACTGTTCCCAAACAACAGGGCAACACCTCACTGTATACTAGTACAGTCGGAAAATGTGCGCACACGTCTTACGTAAAATTCACCGTTCTCTTTGAGCCGTCAGCAACTTTTGCTCCTTTGCGTTTTTCGAAGGGACTCAAGTTGTAGCGAAATCTCCCGTCACTATGTAACTAAAAGCCACACTAGCGACCAGCCGTGCTTGCTTTGGAACAACAGACCGCTCAAATGTGTAGAACCCTTCGTATAACCTCCCTCGTCGAAAGATATGTTGATCCAGCTAGAACACGTCCTAGGTCTAGTAGTCCCGTAGTTGCCGATGGTATAATATTTTCCTCTTGATCTGCAGCCGGTTCAGCCTGAAATAGTGACTTCACGAGGTTACCCTGCTATGTTGTTCTCTCCGAGATCGTTGGTAGCAGGCGAATAACCTCGTCGAAAGATATGGTGATTCAGCTAGCTTGAGCTCCGTTCTACTAGGTGTAGTGCTAGTAGTCCCGTCGTTGCAGATGGTGTAATGTTTTCCTCTTGATCTGCAGCAGGTCTAGCTTGAAATAGTACCTTCACGAGGTTACCCTGCTATGTTGTTTCTCTCCGAGAGCGCGGGTAACGTACATGTATGGCGGAGTTTACCGTGTTTGCCAGTCATTAGCGACGGCGTTCTGCTGATGTGGTCTCCGTAGGTGGCCAGAAGGCAGCCTCCACCAGGTCTTTCTACGGGAATACGGATCGTAGAATTCGGCAAAGAAGAGAGTAAAATTGGCCAAGAGAGTCCGGTCGCGGGGAGGTAGTTTCTTTCCCTAACTGCGCGGCCAGTCAAACCTACAAGGCGGTCAAACTCCCCTGGTAAATTCTCCTATATATAGCCAGCGTAGTTAGTCTGGTAGAGACTAGCCAGAAGGGCATCAGAGGCAGCGACTGTAGCCTGCAGGTTGGTGGATACTGCTGAGTAGGTTCTGGAGCCCTGGTGGCGACTTTAATTAATCCTACAACAGACAGACGACAGGAGGACAGAAAAACATTTGGAACCTACCATTGTCTCCTTAGGGGCTTCTAAAAAGACTTCACATTGACTCAAACTGTTCAAAATGACTTTTAATTCTTCTTAAGTTGCAGCAAAGACACCTACAATACCGACGGACCATACAAGTAGGTTTTTATTTACTGATAGAGTTTTTTCTAGTTCATGAAAAACTAAACCACCCCCGCAATGGGCGAAGATGGACTGTTCTCGGCAAACACAACTCAACCTCCGAGGCAAACACTGCCCACGTCAAAAGCCTGCCGTATTGTTTTCCTTGCCGCTGGAGTGTTTGCTTGAAAGTTAGAGAAGCAGCGGAGTTTGGAGTCGCCCCGTCAACTCCGGCGAGACGGCGGTATTCATGTTGATGCTAGACCGAAAAAAATACGACAGAAATGGCTAGTTGTCTATACAATCTATCTTATATTATTATTATACATTAAAGAATGTTTCAATCTTAGAGACTACATGTTAAAGAATAGTAAAACCTTTATTTTTATCACTGATATATATTCTGTACGTAATTTGCCACATACAATCTGTACGTAGGATGGTGTTATCCATAGTACATGTATTTAACTTTGTTAGATATTTATGTATTTAGCTTTGTTAGATATTTAGTTGTAGAAGACCATACAAAAGTCCCTGTACTTTTTGCTGTGTCATAAAGAATGCTATATCCAAGGAGGTTCAAAAAGGAAGCTCCTTGATATTTCTGCGTACATTACTATTAGTATATACTTGCGATAGACATGTACAGTCTTTGGGAAAATTTTGTACGCATTCTTACTAGTATGTGCTGTTCTATATTTGCAATGGAGGTATCATCACATATCAGTATGTATTTCAATTGGAGCCTTTTATGAAATTACAGAAATTTTGCTATAAAAGACTACATTTTTGTATGTAATGCACGTGCATATGTCTTGATATTTGGGTCATGGCACTGGTTTGTAACAGAGCAAGGGGTAGTGTGTTAATTGTGTAGATATTGTGATGTTTGATCCAAGAGTGTGCTTAAGCGAGCGCTCTAAAATGTGAAATTAGTGACTTGTTTGCCTCTTAGGTTATCAACGGTTCTTAGCATAGCCCGAAATGCCACCGAAACCAACACATGTACTTCATGTTCACTTTAGATCCCTTGACTCATATTCCGAATAAGTAGGAAGCAAGCAAAAGCAATCGGAATGACGCACTAGTTTTTAGTATCAGACATAAACCTGTATGTGTACAATATCTGTGCAGTTGTAATATGTGCTGTCCATGTCATGTTTTAAAACTAAGACATTTTGTATGATACATAAACTTGTGAACTACTTCGTACGCGAAATAGGTGAAACAAGCCGTACGGTGTAATGCAGCCAGCTGCCGCCGCGCCGCGTGCCTGCGAAGCTGGTGTGTTACGCCGAAGGGCGGTGATACCGGATATATCGATACAGAGCAGGGTAACCTTACTTTACAGCCATCAGCGAGTGTCAACAGCAAAACAAGCGCATTAGGAGCAGGCTTAAACATTTACAGAACAGGGCCTTTGCATCCGACTTACAAGTGTTTTTTTTTTATTCGTAAATAATGACGATACAAACCATATCACTGAGCTAGCAAAATTTGGTTTATGTGTTTGAATATGATTTACGATGTTAATGTATGATTTGAAAGACACGAAATCTTTTTTTTACAAATCGTTCTTCCTCTTAATATATTTAACAGACTAAAGTGGAAGACACTATTAGTAAATTTCTATGAAATCCATTGAGCAAGATGTTAAATGTTTAGTGGCTCAGCGGTTGTAGTTTCTAGTGGAAAGAGTAAATTTATCGTAGCCTCCAAATTCTACCCAAACTTTCACACATATACAAATGAAAAGAAAACTACTATCCTCTTAACATCCGAAAACCCACAAATTACAGAAAAAGTGGGATCCTTTGTCTTCCTCTGTCTTCAAAAAAGAAGTCAAACCCAGTAGTTTTACCAGTAGTTTCTTAGTAGTTATCAGTAGTTCTATATATACTAATTGTCTGTTTTTATACCATGTTTCTTCTGTTCTTGCAATTAGCCCTCGGGCAAGAATTTGCAATAAACAATTACAAGTAAACGTAAAGAAAATTCCTGATCTATCCAAGCATCGACAAGAGCCAATATAACCCGCCTGTTCAGAGTAACAGACACTATAATACTTGGTAAGTAAGTAATTATCTATGAATTTCGTTGAGCAATACATTGTATGTTAAATGTTTAGTGGCTCAGCGGTTGTAGTTTCTAGTGGAAAGAGTAAATTTTACAGTAAACATAAAGAAAATTGCGAATCTATCGAAGCATCGACAAGAGCCAATATAAACCGCCTGTTCAGAACACTTGCCCCCGAGAGCAAACAATATCTGCCCGATAACGTATTAAATCATTGATCTTTATAATAGTGCCTGGTCACGATTATCGCGCGATGGTCTTACGAGTGCATTCTTGGCATAGTCGTGCAACATTCAGCTGCCATAATACGGAAAAACTGTCATAGATCCTTGCCAGTGGTTGGTTTTATTTTAGACGACCCTATGCAAGTTAGGGGTGTAGAATTGTAAACCCTTAGTTTTAACGCATATCTGTATGACTGTGCATCTGTATCTGTATAGCCGCTATAACTGCTCTTCAATGTAACACACCAGCTTCTGTATCTGTATAGCCGCTATAACTGCTCTTCAATGTAACACACCAGCTTCTGTATCTGTATAGCCGGTATAACCGCCCTTCGGCGTAACACACCAGCTTCTGTATCTGTATAGCCGGTATAACCGCCCTTCGGCGTAACACACCAGCTTCTGTATCTGTATAGCCGGTATAACCGCCCTTCGGCGTAACACACCAGCTTCTGTATCTGTATAGCCGGTATAACCGCCCTTCGGCGTAACACACCAACTTCGTAGGCACGCGGCGCGGCGGCAGATGGCTACATTACACCGATCTACCTGTTACATCTAACCCAGCGACTAGATAGATATATGCTTAACAGACGATGAAAACAAGTTTCCTCTTCTATGTGCTCTGTTATGGATGATTAATTACGTGTATCGACCCGCGCGCCCGTCAGGCGATGTCGGCCTGCACAAGTTTGCACAGGGCGGGACCGCCAACATACGGGCACTCACATCAGACGATTTTTGTTAACATTAGCAATTCATGACGCAACTAGTGGCGCGATCGGCTGTTGAACATCCGGGCACTAAGATCAGACGATATTGTTACCTGCGCCAAGAGGGTTGTGTTTTCGGTGACGTTCGTGTGTGTGTTAGTTTGTCTGTATGTCTGTCAACACGATAACTCGAGAAGGATTATATAAATTGTCTTGATATTTGGCATGTGGGTAGGCATTGATAGCACCTAGAAATGGTTACATTTTGGGCCGCCTGGCGGCTTTCCTTGGTACTACAGCAGAAAGTCCTGTTTTGATATCTCGTGATTTGGACATTTTGGACTTACCTCATTTCGAGAGATGGCAAGACTGAATGTTGATAAAAGAAACTAAGTGGTTCATTGCCATGTTCGACGCAAAGATGTGACAAAAAGTGATATAAAGGTGTCGGTACAGTCATCCTGGCTCAATGTAGGTGTTCGCTGCTGTTAGCGGTAAAGTCGCAAGGGGGCGTGACGTGAACGTTCTTATGACATTAGAACTGTTGTACCGAGAACCATGCTTTTTAGTAGCGTCACCTCAAGGGCTGAGAAGGAAAGTCTATTGTTTTGGATTTTTTATGTAACCAACAAACTGGTTTTATTTGCACTTCACATTGTTCCACAACAAATCATCTGTTTACAGAGATAGTCATACCCACAATTGTTACAATATTAAAATGAAGAATATTACAGCAGGTACTCGCTGTAAACCTTTTACAGAGCTTTAAATTAAGTTTCTCTTAGCAATGTAACTTTATATTATGGAAATTAAAGTCTATAAGTTTTTAACCCACAAAATTACTTTACATTCCTTATTGTAACACAACAAATAAGTTTTAAATTTAGTCTTACTGTCTGCTCTTCATTAAGACAGTTTGCAATGTAGTTTCTAAGATTCTAAGATACATAAACATTAAATTTGTTTTATATTGAGTTAAAAAATTCTATAACATCATCAGTACTTTGCTTTAGTTACTATATTTTCAAACATGAATTATCCCTAATTATCCGGTAGTGTTAGTGTTGGGTTTAATTAGGGGCTGATACTGACCCTGCCCTGTCTGATCATCGCCACTGGCCACTACAGTAGCTGTGGTGTTTGTGTTGGATTCAGTGATGGCCTGAGACTGGCCCTGTCCTGCCTGATCATGACCACTGGTCATTACAATAGCTGTGGTGTTTCTGTTGGATTCAGAGATGGCCTGAGACTGACCCTGCCCTGTCTGATCATGACCACTGGCTATTTCTGAAGATGCTGGGTCCCTTGGTGAAGTTTTAACACCTCCATATATAAGATTTGGCTGTAGGGCAGCTAGCAATGCATCACGTGGTAGGTTTCCTATATTCAAAGACTGGGCAATGGCCGGAGACTGCTCTGTCTGACCATTGTCACTGGTCACTACAGTAGGTGTAGTGTTTGTTTTGGATTCAAAGCTTGTCTGAGACTGACCACTGGTCATTACAGCAGTGGTAGATTTAATAAGGCCCTGATAATGGCTTTTAACTAGCTTTGAGTATGAGGCGTCCGGCCCTGTGTCATATAATGAAGCTTTGGTTTGAAAGGGTTCCGTGTTTGACTTTGAGGCAGTCTGATCTGTGTTATATAATGGACCTTCGGTGTCCAAGAGTTCGTTGATAACCTGATAGCCTGTCTGACCGTGGCCACTCACCAGTACATCAGCTGTGGTGTTTGTTTTGCATGCAGCGATGGCCTGAGGCTTACCCTGACCCGTCTTATTATGTTGGTTCATATCTTCATAACGGTTATCATGAGGAAAATTTGCTACAGCTGAAGTTTTTGTGTTGGTCTTAGTCTGGCCCTGCGCTGCTGAATTATGTTGGTTCATATCTTCATATCGGGGAGCAGGGCCACTAGCTACTACAACAGCTGTAGTTTTTGTGGAGGATTGAGTGATGGCCTGAGACTGACCCTGCCCTGCCTGATCTTGCTGGTTGTCAATATCTCCATATAGATGATCAGAACCACCACTGGTCATCACAGAACCTGATTTGTTAGTTTGTATAGTACCAGTTATAACATTTGGATCAACGCGAGGGTCCCTGGTCTTCATCTTGTACCAGATTGTGAAAATCATGGCACCGATCAGAGCAATGCCAACTACTGGACCACAGACTGAACCAATGAGAACAGGTAGGGAGGGCCCGGGAGCAGATTTTTGGGAAATGCTTATTTCTGGTTTGTCAGACGGAATTAGTGTTGATATCGGATTGTTTGGTTTGCCCACAAGACTTTCTGTCAAGCCAGCATTGCGTATGAAGTACCAGTTATAACGGGAAGGGACGCTGGCACTGGATAAGTTATTAGAGCTTACTTGGACATGGCCAGGCAGTGTGGAAAAGGATGTCAAGCCTACATTATGTGCTGATGGGCTAGTAATGCTTTCAGTATTGCCAACTGAAGATGTTGACAATGCAGATGTCGTTTGGATGGGTGTAGGTGGTGACACAGTTGGCTCTTTACATATCAATTCTTCATAATTGACATCTGCAAGCTTCTTTCCTCGGAATTTGGATGGTTTGGCACATATTATCAAGTCTTTGAATGAGGGAAATTTAGTCGTTTTTAGCTTGAAGGGGGCCATCCTACAGTCACAGTGCCAGGGGTTCTTGTCAAGTTTAATTTCAGGGATAGATGGCGACAAGCCATAAGCTAAAGGCGAAATGGCAAACATTTTGTTCGACTGAAGTTTTAAACTTCGGAGTTGGGGAAGATTTGAAAGTGCACCAGCCTGAATCCTTGTTATCTTGTTGGAGGACAACGACAATATTTCGAGCTGGGGAAGATTTGAAAATGCACCAGCCTCAATCGCTGTTATCCGGTTACTATCCAGGTTCAATGTTCCAAGCAGGCGCAGATTTTTAAATGCGCCGGTTTGAATCTTTGTTATTTGATTAGAAAACAGGAACAAAATCGTCAGCTGGGGAATGTTTGCAAATGTACCCACCGAAATGTTTCTCATTTTGGTGAATATAATGTTCAGATTTCGTAGAACGGGTAGATCTGCAAACAAGCTGGGTTGGAGTGTTGTTATCGGGTTATAGTCTAGGCTCAACCATTTTAACATGGGTAGATTTTCAAGAACACCATGCTGAATTGTTGCTATCCTGTTTTTGTCCAGGTATAACCAACTTAGCTTTGGTAAATTTGCGAATGTCCCTGGCTGAAAATTTGCTATCCTGTTAGTGCCCAAGTACAATTTGTCGAGGACTGGTAGATTTGCGAAAGTACCAAGATTAATCTTTTTTATCTGGTTTTCGAACAAGAACAACTCTTTTAGTTGGGATAGTTTTGAAAATGTAGTAGGGTGGATATTAGTTATTTTGTTCCTACTTAAGTGCAACTCTTGGAGCTGTGGTAGATTTTCAAATGCATTGGAATGGACGTTATTTATTTTGTTACGCCGGAAGCTCAACTTCCGAAGCCTGGGCAGACTGGGGAAATGGGCAACAGTGCGAATGCTATTATCTTCAAAATTCAACTCAATCAAATCCCTATACCTCGACAACATACGCGGATTTAGAGTCCTAAAAGAATTAGCTCGCAAGCACAACTCAGAGATGGATGTTGGGAGGTCCTGTGGGATTTTGCGGAGTTTCTGTACCTCACATCTGCAGGGTGAAAATGGTTCACACTGTTTACAGGTAGCTTCTGGTGTGTTAGGTTCCACCAGGATGATGAGAAGAAAAATCAGCACGTGTCGCAGCTTTCTTCCCATGCTGTCCGGCCACCTAAAAAGAACAGAAAACCCCATGGTTGAGCCACCCATTTATTGTATGTACTTATTTCATTTTTTCAGGTCAAATCGTAACTCGACAAATCAGCACGTGTCTCAGCTTTCTTTCCATGGTGTCCTAAAAAGAACGGAAAGCTCTTCTGTTAAGCTACCAACATGTTGTATCCGTTAAATCCAGGACAAATAGTAACTCGACCTGATTTTCTTAGGTTTTCCTGACTGCCATTCATCCATGCATTCATTCATTAATCCATTTACTCATTCATTTATTCCATTCATTTCACTGAATCAGTGTAGTTTAAAAGTTAGAAAGTTTGGAACGGTACTTATTGTTTGGCTATTTAAAATTCAAGGCTGTTGTTGTCGAAGGACACTTGCTTACGTATTTACTCCTTTATAGTGTGAAACAAACTGTTTTACATTAATGTGGTGCTGTTTATATGCATATGGTTGTTTTGATTGTCTGAAACTAGATGTTTGAATATTAACATTTAAGATTGTGTGCTGTTTTACAGCTGTTTTTACCTCTGTTTCCACCCGCCAGATAAGAGATTAGCAAAAGAATAAGGCAATCATACAAAATCCCCTGAAAAAGATTCGTCTGCCTAGTTCTTAAATATCCAAACAGACATATCAGTGTTCCTTAGTAACTCCCTAGTCAATAAACTAACTGAAGAAATTAAAACTTCTGTTAAAGCTATGTAACGAAATAAGCTGTGGCCAAGGACATTACACGTGTGTAATGTCCTTGCTGTGGGTGATACTGTAAGCTTCCTTTCTGAGAGTACAATCATGCAACAGATCTAAAACGTTTTGATCAGTGCATTACTTGTAGTCGTTACTTTCCAAGCAGATATTCGTGGGGAACATTGTTACCTTTCTAATATGGCTCGTTTTTTTTCTGTCGTTACCCTCACCAGTTATAACAGGTAGAATTTAGAATCTGCATTGGGAATTGAGCCAAACCAGGGCCCCAGACACCAAAATACCCATTTTTTGCCTAACAAACAAATAAAACAATTTCAAATGCCTGTATCCAGGAAATGAAGAATGCAAACGTCTGGCCACCATACCTTCATGCCAAATTTCAGGTCATTTGGAGAAAAATGAAGAAATTGAATCCATTAAACGAAATGGCAGAAGGAGAAGGAACACGATGGAAAAAACAAATGATTACCCATGGTATGGACTAAAATATGATGAAGGTATATTATCACAGTAGATTTTCCTTTCTAACATTTTTATCTACTGGCAGAAACATACCTTTAAGACAGTTGACTTTTTTTGTTGGCAGGTTCTGGGGAGGAACTCGTGCAGAATGCCTCAAGGCAGCTGCCGCCGCGCCGCGTGCCTGCGAAGCTGTTGTGTTACGCTGAAGGGTGGTTATACCGGCTATACTGATACAGATACAGATACAGAAGCTGGTGTGTTATGCTGATACAGATACAGAAGCTCCGGCGCTTGTCGTCTGTGGTGCGTCCTTCGTGGCTGATCTGAAATGCCGTGTGAGAAACAACCCAAGGTTGGTCTTATGTAAGATGGTGGTGTTGATTGTCTGAAACTGGTTATTTGAATAATGCTAATATTTATGATCATTATGTAAATTATAATCACCATGCAGGTCTCAATATACGTTGTATATTTTTTTTCATACCTGCACTGAGTCTGTGCAAATTTCATGAGTCTGTGTTTGCAAACTAGTTTTGCCAGAAAAACTGGCAGAATGGAGCAATAAAAAAAAACTTTTTTCCAAAACCTTTTGCAATTATAAGTCAATTAAACATCAAGCCCTTCCCGAATTTTGCCTTTTAAGTTGCCAGTACCCCCTCCCCCATTTTGCATTTTTTCCTCGTCAAATGTTATAATTCAAGACTTGATATTTGAAATATAGGTATAGTAGTGTGTTTTTCATGGCTTTATCATGAGTTCCATTGCAAAATGCATCAAACCCCCTCCCCAAGCGTCACAGTGCTTGGAGAGCAGCCATGCATTCTATTCTCTCCCAAAGACCTTGAAAATGGTACATACTGCTTTCTCTGCTTAGCATTTGGGAAAGAGTATGGGATTTGAACACACACCACTATATATAGCGGACTGCCCCCCTGCTGTAGTGATGGCACAACTGTGTGGCCCAAGGGTACGGAACTGGAGATGGGCGCCTTAGTCTCTACCAGGCTTCGGGAGGCGGCTGGAAAGAGCAGACATCGGCCAAATAGAGATAGCATGCCAAACTGTTCTCTCCAGCCAACCAAACTCCCTTACCACGCTATCTCTATTTGGTCAATTTCTACTCTTTCCAGCCGCCTACCGAAGCCTGGTAGAGGCTAGGGCGCCGCCCTATGCACATGGTACCGGAAGGACTTTAACTAACTTAAACCATAGGTTACATTGCAAGTTTCATCTACTGGGCTCTAAACATGTGCTTGGAGAGTAGCCATGCCTTCCCTACACCTGTTTCCAGTTGCCTGCATGCCTAACTGCGACCATGAGGTGACCAGCGCCCGTGTATCTGTCCCGGCTGCGACCTGCAAATACTTACTCGTCCTATAAATTCTACACGTTACCACTTGTCTACAGGCGACACCATGTCAAAGGCTTGTTTGGTGACATGTAAGTGTATCGATATTGATTAAAAGAAGAAAAAATGCAAAATTTGTTCACACTTGATGTCCATCGTTTTTGTTTGAAAATTTGAATTTAAAGATGTCATAGTTGTATGGGTAGAACTAAGAGTTGGTATCGTTAGTCATTTATGAACCTTAGCTGACAACCTACAGACATTCCAAAGAAGAGGCTAATAGTTTGCTGGGATGTACGTGCGTTTGTTTTTAAAAATGTTTTCGGAGTTATACATTTTGCACGAGTAAAACACGTAGATTGACAGGAAGTGATCAAATGACATATATCATGTTAATTAGCACCTTACGTGCTAATTAATGATCTGCCATTAAATAAGACATACGAGACACTCTAAATAGTTCACAGATCTTATGAGACCTTCGAACTCTTGTTGTATGGCGAAGTCATTTCATAAGAAACGAAGTAATGACGTTGAGGGACACATCTGCAAATTCCGGACTCGCCCCGTAAATAAGTCCACCACCATCCAAAGGTTTAAGCCCTACCTCGCCACGTGGCTGAAAACAGTTCCTACAGGAGGTTCTACCGAGCGACCACGTGAAGAACCTGCGTTCGTTTGTTACCAGGGCAACCGGTGTTCTATCGTTACCACGGCAACGGCAGATCTTCAGGTGAGTGGCATATGATATGACAATGATAATAATGGTGCGAGTTTTGTGATGAACATATGATTATGTATATATATATAAGATGTATCTTCAGAAGCCTTGGTCCGATTTCACAATGTATAGGTGGAGTATATAGAAGATATAGTTGTAATTTGGTTAATTGCTTCTGCGATGTCTGGAGTAGGTTAGGGCAATGGTCTTGGGCCATGACCCAAGTGACCTAATACGGTACGGTCATGGGAACAGTGGATCAAGTGACTACTTAAGATCTCTTCAAGACGCTGAAGCTGATTAAAGAAGACTTAGCAAGTGCTAAGAAGGTTCTTCGTGTTCCTAAATTTTCACGGTAAAGGTATATTTTGGACGATTTCAAAGAAAGAGCTAATACCAGAGGAACATGCCTCCACCCAGGAAATATGTACCAAAGAGAGTCCTCTTAAATGACTGTTTAAGTCTTCAAACGTTTAACATAATGGTAAAATGTATATAACTGATTTTTCAAAGGTCATAAATACGAGTTTTGAGGACATGTCAATAGAATAGAATAGAAAGGCAAAAATCAATTTTGAGTCTTCACAGTTCTCAGTGATATGCAGAGGGTTAGCCGTTTCAAACTGTTGCAAAGATTAGCCTCCATAGCATGTCAAAAACTAGTGGGGGTTTGGGGTTCTTCAGGGTCTTTGGGAGCTTTTATGTGCTATTTTCTGATTACACGTAGACAACATAGCCGGCCTGGTTGAATTACCCCCGTTTTATAATTTAGAACTGGACTAATCAGAAAACAGCCGAAGACCACCAAACCCCCAGTTCTATAAGCCTGCTACGGAGGCTATGCAAAGGTTAAGTTTAGTCCTAGCTATAGCAGCGCGTTAGTGCTAAATTCCTCTCAGTCTCCTAAGGATGTGAACATGCCTTTTCTGTTGACACAGCAACCCCGGTAATCAAGACTGACCCTCTAACCCATAATCCTGGTTATGTCAAAGAGAGAGTCTGCTCTAACCCGGGTTAAGGCGCGGTCACATTTCCAAACCCGGGGCCCGGTCGGGCAGTCGTATGGAACGAAAAACATACACAAAACACACACAAAAAAGGTTTTTAAAAAATTAACCATGAGGACTATTTGTGTATACTCTTAATACAAATTGTTTAATATTTTTCGTTCACGCAACCCAGCCGGGCCCGGGCTTGGAAATGTGACCGTGTCCTAAAGCTCCTGTCACACACACAGCTGAATAATATAGGGCCTCCATCTCCAAAATATGCCTGAAGGCTAATTGCTTTTACAGAGTTAAAGATACTGTACAGTACAATACAATAATAGGAAACAGATAACTACTGTCTGGAAAATCTTATACTTCTACTACTACGCTTAATAATTATAGCCTCCCGAACACTGCCGAACTCCCCCCAACCACATGGTTGGGAGTAGGTCGGGAGCAAGGTCAGCTGTGGTTGGCTTACAGTTCGGCGAGGTTGGCTATTAGTCGTTTCCCTAATGTTTTAAACATTCTCTTGTGGACAGGAGGTTCGTGGTCCATGGTTGGCTAGTGGTTGGCTTGTGTTCGGGAGTAGGTCGGCAGTGGTCGGGGCGTAGTTGGGAGTCAAAATTGACTCAAACATGACCAGACTGCTCCCGAAATTCCCGAACTTTTGTTGGTACTTGGTCGGAGGAAGGTTCTGAATGTGTGACAGTGGCTTTATCTCAAAGTGTGTCTGCTGTAAGCTAGGTTACTGACACTAAAAATAACCCCCGGGAAATTAAGAAAAGAGTTGGTGTGATATTTATCATCTTAATCCTACCCTGCAGTAAAAGACGATACGTTTAGGACTCCAAATATAGTCTAAGGTCTCCCGGGGTTGAATGTGTTTTCATTCAACCCGATTTACGTTGCATCCTTCGAATGCCTTTTCTGTCGTCTGTTATTCCATCCCCAGTTCCTGTGTTTTAAGAGCCTGTCCCTGATTGAACTTAAAGGGATCTGACATACTGACTACGTGTCTGATAAGTGATAAAAGGCAAGAGTATGGCTCATGTAGTGTATCTAGTGATATAATGGCTGCAAGTTAAACTCGGTAAAAACAGACACACGTACATTATTACAAACCACACATACATATAAACACACACACACCATGCACACATGAACACACACACACACACACACACACACATGTACACACACACACATATCATGCACACATGAACACACACACGAACACACAGACACACAACACACACACACCATGCGCACATGAACACACACACACACACACACACACACACACACACACACACATGCACACACATGTACACGCTCACTTTTTACATAAAAGCAATTGGAACTGTAGCACATGTAAGTAATATTCTAACAGTAACAGGAACCACTGGAACAATTTAGATCTGCCCTGAGTGACTTATGTGGGTTAGTGGAGCAGTGCCAGATCCGGAGGTCAGTAGTTCGGGTCCCGTCTTGATATCGCGCCTCTACCTTACAACTGAAATGAGTTACAGTCTTCAGAGCGGATATCACGGACCATTCTTCATTCTAATCACCTGAAAAAGACCAGGAATTTCAGTAGCTTTGATATTTTGAAGCTCTACTGTATGGCCATAGCCTGTGTTCTAAAAGAGAGGAATTTGGCTTTCCATTATGTCAGAGTATCAGGTTTTTTTTACTAGGAGCTTGACAGGCCTGTTTCCCTGCCCTTACGTGACCTTCATATTAGAATAACACAGTGTCATGATTATAATTAATTATTTTAACTTCCCAAAACCCACAAATTTTGGAAAATGTGGGACATTACGTCTTCCATGGTTTACAGAAGAGAAGTCAAACCCTTCAGACATAGTTTTTGACATAGTTATAGTTCTAGACAGCTACCTTTATCATGTAGACTTTAGTTATTTTATACTCTATTCCATTGTTCTTTTATGTTTTGTAATTTTCAATTAGCCTCCGGGCACGAATTTGAAATAAACTTTTCTATAATCCACTGTAATCTATATAACGTCTAACGATTAAAGTCTGCCCTTAATAACCAGGCTGATGACACCGTATGGTAGAATGCACACACGCGAAAGTCTAATCTCCAAGCAGATGGCAAGACAGTATCCAATTGACTAGAGGAGTGGAGTGTCCATTGGCCACCGTACGGTTAGTGGTCACTCCTCTGCTAATGGCCATTCTTCTGGCCAATTGGATACTGTCTTGCATCCGTACCATCTGCTTGGAGATTAGCCAAAGTACTAAACATTGGTCTTAAACCAGACGGGAAACCATGTTGTAGCAATGTAATGCGATAATTCTAATGCGTTGTTACAGTAAGGAGCTCAAACCGTTTAAAAAACTGAATACGTTTAGTAGAAGGACGAAGATTCATGGTTTGGGTAACTCGGGTTGAAATTCTGTCTAGACAAACTGTTAGACATGGTCCGCAGGATGTTACTGTGGCCGGTGGCCAAACCACAAGTATCTATTATGGCTGCTGACCAAGATTCAAAGGTTTTGATTCAACTTAACGCCAAACCACCAACACATGTTATTGTTGGCACGCAATGCGACAGACAGGGCAGCGATTAGGGACAATCAAAATGTGAATAAATCTTATACTACATGTACCATGAAAGTTCATCTGTGTTCGTAGTTACATGTTACATGTTTAAAGTTAAAAATTTTGGTCCAACACAAAAAATTCTCTCACAAGCTTCACTGGGTCAGTCTACCGAGGAAGACTGGTCGGAAGCTCTAGGTGAGAGAATTGTTGTGTTGAACCAAAAGTTTTAACTTGACGGAGTAACTTAACATAATATGCCATATTGAGAACTAGGTGTCTTTCACAGATTTTGTGTGCTTGTAATTTGTACAGTAGTATTGATTTAAAAGTAAAATTTAGTGTAGGAGAAAGCTCCAAGCAAGACTAAAGTTTAAACATTTCTTCCCAATTTCTGCTAACAAAATTGATAAAGTTTCTTTTTTTTTATACTTCATCAGGTTTAAAAACAAAATGGCGGCCAGAGGTTCTCTTATCCCATGGGTCACTGCGGTGCTGGGGCTAGTGCTCATGCGCATCAGCGTCCAGGCACAGGACAATAACAACGAATGGATCATCAATGGGCTCAGAGGTACGCATGCACCACCCAAAAGAAATATATAGAGATCCTGATCAGAGACTCTGATAACGTGTTAGGGTGGCTTCCCGTTTACAAATCCTAAATTTCAAGTCAATCCTCGACATTTACTAGAAAGGTAACATTTGTAAAGCAAATGCAGAATGTTTACCTCCGCATATGGTCTGCTCTGTTAATTCTTACTGAAGCATATTCATATATAGAAAATCTAAATCCCTCCTGCTATAAAATTGCAACATGTGCTAACCCAACACCAGTTACCATGGTCATAGACGTCTGGTTCTGGTCATTGACCTTTTGCATCTAGAACGTAAGAAGAAGAAAACACAGCAAAAACAATATGTTTTCCTTCGATAAACATAATTAACTCGTGAGTGGCTTTCATCCTCCTTTTTGCTGTGAAATCATGGGCGTAAATTTTTGAGGTCCATTCAGAAGTTGAACCTGTAGTAGACATATACTAGTAGTACATCACATAAAATAGTGTGTATAGTTAAAGTGTTAGAGCTTTAGTGTTTTTCCCTCTTTGTTCATGGCCTTTACTAATAGCTTGTAAGAGCATATACGTACAATAAATGTCATTCATTCATTCATTCATCCATTCATTCATTTATTTATTCATTCATTCATTCATTCATTCATTCATTCATTCATTCATTCATTCATTCATTCATTCATTCATTCATTCATTCATTCATTCATTCATTCATTCATTCATTCATCCATTTCAGACTTACCAGTACAGCCAGTTGCCTTCTGGCCGCTCAACAAAGACTACGAGGGAAGGGACGTCAGCGGAAACGGAAATGACGCAGTCCTCATGGAAAACGTCGTCCTGGACCAAGGCCCTCTGGGACAAGATGGCGGCTCCTACTTCTTCCAGGGCAGCCTGAGTTCTTACGTAGAGTTCCCAAACAACGGGAAGCTGGACACCAAATACTCCATCACCATCGTAGCAGCGGTCTATCCTCTAGCCGCCGCAGCAGGGCCCATCCTGTCATATGTTTCACCAGGTTAGGCAAAGGAAAGAAAGCTTGATGTTGATATATAGATAATGACTAAACCATTTCCTTATTCGGTTACCATTTCCTTATTTGGTTACCATTTCCTTATTTGGTAAGCCTTTCCATATTGGGTAACCCTGTCCTTATTTGGTAACTATTTCCTTATTTGGCAACAATTTTCTAATTTGGTAATAATTTCCTTATTTGGCATTCGTTTCCTTATTTGGTAACCCTTTCCTTATTTGGTTACCATTTCCTTGTTTAGTAACCATTTCCTTATTTGGCGACCCTTTCCTTATTTGCCAACCATTTCCTTGTTTGGCAAAAATTGCCTTACTTTGGTAACCCTTTTCCTATTTGGCAACCATTTCATCATTTGGTTACCATTTTCATATTTGGTAAGCATTTCCTTATTTGGCAATTATTTCCTTATTTGGCAAAAACTATCATGGTTGGTCCCACCAGGTCGCCTGGGGGTGATGCTGTGGCCCTACACGGACGGTACGGGCACCAACCTGATGTTCCTTCCGCAGAAGGACACAGAGTACTCCTCACCTAACCACTCCCAACAGGGGCTGGAACTCAACGAATGGAACCTCGTGGCCGCCTCTTACGAATACAGCACAGGTACGTTTCAAAATTATAAAAAATGCGTTGTGATTGTTACAGTTAAGATTATATCAGCATGAAATGGGCCCTAACGGACATTATTATAACGTCACTGCAAACACACAATAATCAATGAAATAAAGTCAAAACTTTCTGTGCTAACACTGGAATGGATTGCGGCTTACCCAAAATTTTCGGCTGACTCCTTCTACTCTTGGAACGTCACGTCAGAGACATACGTGCCAGATAACTTGTGTCGCCCCCCGTCTCGGTTACAGGCGCAGTGACCATGTGGGTGAACGGTCGACAGGTCTACTCCGGGACCTTCACGTACCCCGGTAACCTGGCCACCTACGGGCGCCGTCTGCGCGCGGGGCATAACGGGAACGCGGCCACCACGTTCCAGGGTAGACTGGCGTGCCTGCAGGTGTACGACCAGGCGCTGTGGCGGGAAGCCATCCAGGCCGCCATAGATGCCTGCCCCTACCATGGTAAGTCAAATCTTAAGAAAAACTAGATGTTAACCTTCACATGGTCTAGCCTAACAATATACTAAAAGTACTGCTCTGTTTCTTCTTACTAATTTAAAACATATACATTGTAACCTCTTGCACCTTGCTACATAATGTAACACTACACCATACATCACCAGTTACCATGGTGATAGATGTCTGGTCCAGGTCACTGACCTCAAAGGCACATGGCTATAGAACTGGGTCAAAGGTCCCTAGAAGTAGCCTGGAGTCTAGCCTTGTTAGCTTTGGTCCGCTCCCCAAGTTACAGTTGGCGGGGAGCGGATCTTGGGGAGCAGACTAAAGCTAACAAGGCTGGACTCCAAGCTACCCTAGAAGCTGGTATCGTCTCCCGTCTCCATGAAAAGGTGACTGATTTACCTCCTTTATCCACAGATCCTCCCGTAGCGATGGTGAGGAAGTTCGGGGACAAGTGTTACGGTCTCTCCGCGCCGGCTGCCATCAAGAACCACAGCGAGGCCTCGGCAACCTGCAAAGCCATGGGCGGCAGCCTTGTAAAGGTACTAGTCTCTATTGGACTAACTACGCTGGCTATATATAGGAGAATATTTGCCAGGGGAGTTTGGCCGCCTTGTAGGTTTGATTCGCCTTCGGAAGGAAAGAAACTACCTCCCCGCGGCCTGACTCCCTTGGCCAATTCTACTCTCTTTTTTGCCGAATTCCACGATCCGTATTCCCGTAGACAGGCCTGGTGGAGGCTATCAAGGTGCATGTATGCCTATACACTATCTGCCTTCACAATCTTATCTTTCCAGTTATTCCTCCAATCGTTTTCATCCTTCCTTCTTTTTGCCTTTTACGTTCTTCCCTTCTTCTTTCTAAGCTATAGGCTAGCCTCCACCAGGCCTTCCTACGGGAATACGGATCGTACAATTCGGCAAAAAAGAGAGTAAAATGGGCCAAGGGAGTCCGGCCGCGGGGAGGTAGTTTCTTTCCCTCCGAAGCGGCCCAGTCAAACTAACAAGGCGGCCAAACTCCCCTGGCAATTATTCTCCAGACCTATATGTAGCCAGCGTAGTTAGTCTGGTAGAGACTACATACATGCCGATAAACTATCTGTCTTCACAGTCTTATCTTTCCAGTTATTCTTCCAATCCCTTCCTTCTTACCCTCTTTTTGTCTTTTAAGTTATTCCCTTTCCTTTCTTAGCTATACACAGTAAGGAAAATCACCCATTACCCACCCCCTGAGTTCTAAAAACACCAGAATAGCGCTAACAAAACTTTACACTAAGATTGGAGTCTAAAGCCCAAACCAAAATTTTCACAGCTTTACATAGGATATATAAAGTCCGACCAGAGAAGTAGTTACATAATAATTACCTGCATCTTTACTTAACAGGTTTCAGACGACAATGAGCACAACATCCTGAAGACCTTCATCAAGGAGAGAAATGACGTGACACACTGGATCGGTGTAGCCGTCTCCACCGGACCCTGGTCTCCTGCCTACGAAGATGGGACAAAAGTGAACGGTACGTAACATTAAACAAAAATAACTTATATTAAGTAATAGAGAGATGTAAAAGCAGGACGTTCTACTACAGTAACAATACCTTTTTCATTGCACTAAAGACAACATTAATTATCATATGGTAATCAGAGAATGATGGACATAATTCTATAGGAATGTTAAGATGATGATGGGAGGATAACTTAGAAGCATTGTGTGCGAGCTTGCGTTATTACTGAAGGGAGATTGTAGAAGCCAAGTAAAAAGGAAACCTTTCACATGAAGCCATTGTCTTCACGCACCTAGTACAGCATCTCTTATCTCAGGGTTAGAAGCATCAATGCTCGGGACAGGTTTGTGTTCCTGCTTGAGGCCGCCAGGGATTCTACCTACAGATACAGAAGCCTTTAGATTCAAGTCAACAAATTTAACCACAATGCCATCCTTTCCACAGGCCAGTGGCAGCCGTGGGCGGGCGAGAAGGCGGAAGAGCTGTGCGTGTCCATGGACAAGGAGATGGGGTGTGACTGGGCGCCGTATCCCTGTTACTGCAAGCAGGCCTTCGTCTGCGCATCAGGTAACCATAGCGACATGTAACCATAGTGACGGGTAACCATAGTAACGGGTAGCCATAGTAACGGGTAACCATAGTAACCGGTAACCATAGTAACAAGCGTGTCCATGGACAAGGAGATGTGAATGGGTTATGGTTAGGATTAGGTACGATTCTGGATAGTCTCCAAGTATCCAAGAACGTAAACTTACCCCAGGCACGGTTCTGGATACGTGAAGAGCTGGAGACTATCCAGAACCGAGCCTGAGCATGGTTCTGGACAAAGCATGGTTCTAGATACAACAGTTACCAATAGATTGGTCCCAGGCATGGTTCTGGATACGCGAGGACTATCCAGAACCTATGAATAAAGCCTGGATCTAGATACAACACTTACCAATCATTTAAAATCAACATCACGTTGCTTTGTTGTTTTACATTGCCATGTAGATTATTACGAAGCCGAATCGCCTGACGACAAGTGCAGTAACTGTGTGAACGGCGCCACCTGTAAGGGTTGTTTCAACTCCCTCATCACCACGTGCGACTGTCTGCCGGGGTTTGCGGGAGAAAGGTGTGAGATCGGTGAGTATTCATGTTTTATTTGTATCATATTTACTTTTCAATTTTATCAATTCTATATATTTTAACTGTATCATATATATATAGCTACCTTTCCCATGTTCAATATTGACTGAAGGAAGCCTAATTTAGTTACCCCGTGTATGGGTTCTTTTGTTGTCGGTATGTCTGTAGCTGTGTTCTGTAGTTATTTGTACATGCTAGGCACTCCGGGGACACTGACAGGAAGTTAGATCAAAGGCACCAGATAAGACTATCTTATGCCCTGTCTTAATTTCATGCTATATGCTATGGTAAAACTTTTTTTTCATATTTGTGCATTCTTAGATGCACTGAATGTTCTTAGATATATATGGCATGGTAGTGAGAGATGCATTCTAAACATGGCTATTCTATCAATATACTACGTGTATTACCATTGGAACCATTTAACAAAATTTGGTTATCATTTTATTGCAGATATAGACGAGTGTGACTCGAATCCGTGCCAGAATAACGGGCTGTGTGTGGACGGGGCGAACTCATACGGCTGCCAGTGCACTCGGGGGTACACTGGACTAAACTGCGAAATCGGTAAGGGCTCTTTTGTATACAGAACCTGAAGGGGCTACATGGTATATAGAACCGTCCCCATCTAGTTCTATGCATGAACGGGTTACATTTTATACAGAGCCGTGCCTATCTAGTTCTTTGCCTGAACTGGTCTGGGTTTGGATTAGGATAAGGCACGGTTCTGGATTGTCTCCGCTTATTCAAGAACAAAGATTATTCAAGATTTGCCCCAAGGCACGGTTCTTGATACTCGTGGACTATCAAGAACTGTGCCTGATCATGGTTCTGAGGCTTGTCACGTGACTTCTTTGAAGTGTGACGTCAACTCTGGGTCGAAGGTATCTGGTAGACGATGTCGGCCCCCGTCGCGGTTGAGTGAAGGGTGATGGGCTCTGATGTAAATAGCCTCACTCAATTGCGACGGGGACCGACATCGTCTACCAAATACTAGGGAACTACCAACACACTCAGATGAAAGTTCATGATTTTTATCCAGCTGTTTTGTTTCCCATTCCACAGAAATAGACGAGTGCGAGTCGTCGCCGTGTCAGAACGGCGGGTCGTGTATCGACCATATCGGCTGGTACAGCTGCAGGTGCACGCCGGGATTCCTGGGCAGCGACTGTGAGATAAGTACGTTACTGTTATATGAAAGAATGTACAACCCCACCCTCAACAGGGAAGGGGGGGGGGGGCTACGGGTCGATCTTTCCGGTACTTGGGATTTGGCACTCCCAGCCCCGAGGACAGACAACACTTAAGCTCCTGTTCTGTATAACAGGAGTTTTCTGACTAATTTGCATTATCTTGTCTT